>NW_021166882.1:17500-22500 GCF_900634415.1 Cottoperca gobio | reverse complement strand
TTTGCTTCGTCCTCTCCCAGTAAACTGATTAAGAAACTTTTAATGACCAAAAATAGACATGAATGCCGACTCCCCCCCCCCCCACGGGCCTAACAAGGGACTTTCCTGCAGGTCGTCTTCTGTGTTTGCTGAAGGAAGTCACTTATTTCCCCCGACCCAAGGATCAAGGCAAAGCCCCCCCCCCTCCCAAAAGAGCCAGTGAGCTTTCCTTCTCTAACGACACCCTAAAGCAGATAAATAAGAACATTCCTGAAGCCAATTATTGTGTCGGGCATGTGAGCGGGGATCAGGTGCAGAACATGCCTCGTTATGATTGGCTCTCACCTTCTCCATTCACAGCTTTAACCAACCCCCCACACCCCCCGCAGGGGATCAAGGGCCAAGACACTTGCAAAGAAGTGGATTACGCTCTGGAGCCGGTGCAGCAGATCTGTGGACCAGTTACTGGACAACAGATAATATATCTGATTCAAACTTTTATTATATCGTTTCCATCTCAGGCCAGGAACGTGTCAGATTGTGTTCCTGGGAGAGTCTCATGTGTGTTTTATGTCTTTACATGCTGTTCTTTTCATACATATGTATAGAGAGAGGGAGGCTGAGATCTGAGGCTTCATTGTCAAACGACAATAAAGAACTTGAAACTTGACTTGAGGAACTATAAGAAACATCACTTGGCTGAAACTCTGAAAGAAGTTTAGGCAGCTTTGGTTTTAACAAGAGTTCAAAGATATGTATGAAGATGTGATCCAGCTAGAAGCTCAGTCCGTCTCAGACGTTGGAAAGCAAAGGGAGAGTTCAGGATGATGGTTCTGAACCAGTGCCAGGAGAAAGAGATAAACAGAAGTCCAAGGTCAACAAGAGCCTCTGGAGACGTCTCCAAATCTCTGCATCCTCCTCAGTATCTCACCGTACGGGAGGGAAACATACCAGATTCATTTCACAACTGATGCTGTTTAACCCTAACCCTAGAAGAACCTTTCAGTAAAAGAACCAACATGTGTTTCCTCAGCAGACCGGAGACTTCTGAATGTTTCCCTGCAGAGAGCTGATGCAGCTTCAGGAGTCACAGATCGATTTAAAAAAACAAATGAACAAACAGATCCATAAAGTGAGTCAATAAATATCAAGATTCAAAGCTCGCCTGGTTGTTTGTGTGGACAGTGAGAGTGGGGGAGCCGTCGCCTGCTGGTCCCTCCGCTTGATGAAACACTTCCCAGAGTCCCGAACACAAAGCGTCTGCATGTTCAGAGACTTCTTCCACTGCAGTGAGAGTCTGAACGTCTCAGCCTCATGTGCCCTGCAGACTAGTAAACAGACTCATCCCAACCTGGGTCGTGTTCTTGTAGTTTTATTTCTAACTCGACTGCAACTAACGATTATTCCTCATGGATTCATCTGTTGTTTGTTTTCTACATGGATGGTTTGGTTATAAAATGTCAGAAAATAGTGAGAAATGTTGGTTCCAGTTCCTCAGAGTGCAACAGTCTGTAGAGGTTTGTCAATTTAATATAAAACAGACGCAGATCTTCATGTTTGAGGCTGACACAGACTTTAAAGACTTTTCTGAACAAGTTCTAAACACGTCCACACACCATAAGATGTAAAACACAGGTGAAAGAAACCTAATTTGTGCATTTAAAGAGTTTGGTCTGAATAATACAGTTAAACTAGAGATTAGTTTAACAGTCTGATGACCTGCGTTGCTCTTCATTAAAGAGACCAGAGACAATCTCTTCATTTCAGTAGAATCTGCAAAGTAAATGTTTCTGCGTAAACTTCAACTTTTTGTGAATTTTGACATGCAAATGTCCTGTGGCCGCCCCGCAGCAGGCGGCTGGATCTTCGTCCAACAGTGAACCAGATATTATTATTATTATCACATCATTCTCTTTATTAGACTCAAAGGTAAAAACTTAAATAACTGGTGAATATTAGACTGTGTCGCCATATTTCTACTTTCACACCTAATCGAGCTAAAAACTCAAAAACCAAACAAGGTTGTGACGAAGTGAACTTTTCTCCAAGTGACTGAAACATCCCATAATCTCCTCTCATGTCTGTGTCTAAACTAATGAGTAATAGCTGAGTAGCTAATTGGAACCACAAACTTTATTGAGTCTTTTTAACAATCATCCTAAACTTTGTAAAAACGATCCTGTTACAACGAACCAGCAGGAAATAAAAGTCAGCAACAGAACACAGAAGCAACAACTGTGAAGATTCTGTTCTCTCTGGAGTGAAATGTGATTCAACCAGAGCTGCAATATTTCTCTTCCTGCGATACGAGCAACTGAAATGTTCAGACACGACGTGTTCGAGTTCATCACACGTCCTGCGAAGTCGACGCTAAAACTAAACAGTTTACAGAAACGCTTCAGGGGGAACAAACAGATCCTTCACTTTAATAACTCTTCACATTCAGCTCCTGCAGACACTTGGCTCTGAAACAACCACACAACAAAGCTGGGGGACCATAAACAAATTCTGGGACCATCTTCCTCCCAACAGCTGACAGACGAATCTCAGCTGTCCTCATAATTCAACTACAGGCCTTAATTTGAAGGTGCGCTCACACCTACAAAGACATCTGTTTGCCAGGAGTTTATGCAATGATACAAGAGAGCAGGAGGGCTAACCTGGCCATTCATTGGAAGCAGATGTGAGGGATCCATTTCCGACTATAATAAGAGGTAATTATAGGCAAGGGCCCCTGTGTGTTCGTGTGAAAACTCAGCGAGCTCCGGTGGTTAATCAGCAAAGTGAAGGAGAGATCATGGAGCTAATGGACAAGTCAGCACAAGCCAGTTCATGACCTTTCAAGGGAAGACGGGCAGAAAGGGATAATATAAGACTCGGCTTTCACCAGCGAGATGACATCATTCATGCTGCAGACGCTTCTTCAGGAAACTGTACTGACTCAGACGGTGAGCAAGAACACAACATTTCCACATGAAGAAAAGGTTCAAAACTAAATGCATCATCAACTTCTGGTAAAGCTGCAGGTCTTCATGTAGTGCTCCTGCCGAGAGGGCTGCAGGACGAGCCACCACTGACTGCTTATAACTGAGAATATAACAAATGTGCATGTTGGAAAAATTATATAACCCTGTATTTTTAAAATGATTGACTTTGTTGCATAGCACAAACTCAACATGCACATTTTAAAGTGCCAATCAGAACTCAAGTGCCAACTTCCAAACACACACTTTGAGCACAAGCCTTTGCAGAGGCCTCTGAGACCGAGCAGGTCTGCAGCAGCACAGTCTTCTGTAGACTCGGCCTGTGTTATGGGAGGGTGTATAACAGGCACTAGCTCTGGGCTGCAGGAATAGTGCTGACTTGTCCTCAGAGACAAAGCACCCAGGGCTGATCAGAGCCTAATCTCCGCCTGTCTGGCCGCCTGTTCTCAAAAACAAATAGGCATGAAAAAACAACTCTGCTCTCGTTATGCTATTATCTTCTCAAATCTTTCCCCATTATTCCTGTACCAGGAAAGCCCTGGTGAAACAACAGATGAGGTTAACCATGCGCCCACAGGCAAGACCGATGTCTGTGCCAAACAATCTCATGCAGTCTCGTGTTTGTGCCAAATTTCATCCCCCGGTGCCCCTGTGTACCCATGACGGGGTCAGAACAGAGCCTCAGCAGGTGGAGCCCGGCGGGGGGGATGGGCCTCTTCGCCTTGGCACAGCTGAACGAGCCTCTCTGTGCTCACTGTACACATAAATCACACGGGCTCTCAGTTCAGTGGAAGAACCATTTAATTACCCCTTTTAAAAGCAATAATTGCTGACTTGGCTGGAGGTCCTGCCTGCACGAAGACGAAGGGAAAAGTGAAGCCTTCACTGTCTCTGATAATCCTGGAAGAACATCAAGAGCAACTGAGATCTGTAATTTAGATGAGCAGATCAAATCCCTCACATGGAAATAAAAAGAGATCCAGGAATGACATCTGAAGTGGATTTAGGAGTGTCACAGTTTAACAAATCCACCAACAATTAATCATAGCCTGTATACAGGAAGTGGACGTAGTCACAGTGACGTCACTGGTTCATGAACTACGATTTTGAAGCCTCAAGTTTGACATTTTTGCCGTCATCATCTTGATTTTTGGCCGTTGTAACAGAAAGGAACAATCATTTACTAAATGAACATCATCGAAGAACATAAACTCAAATTGTTCGGCTCATTTTCTCATAGACTTCTATACAATCAGAATTCTTTTTACAGCCAGAGGAGTCGTCCCCTTGTGGATGTTACAGAGAATGCAGGTTTAAGGCTCTTCTGCATTGGCTTCACTTTTCAGACCTGGAGGTTGCTGCCTGGTATTGTTGGTGGTGGTCAGCAGCTACTTACTGTAAACTGTGTCTCAACTGAGGCTGAAGCTAAATATTGCTGTCAGACACAGAGTGAACTCTAGGTTGGTTATAAATCTGTGTTTCCAACAGCTTCAGACCTTCAGAGGTATATGAAGGCACACTGAGGTATATGAAGGTACTGAAGCTACACTGAGGTATATGAAGGTACTGAAGCTACACTGAGGTATATGAAGGTACTGAAGCTACACTGAGGTATATGAAGGTACTGAAGCTACACTGAGGTATATGAAGGTACTGAAGACACACTGAGGTATATGAAGGTACTGAAGCTACACTGAGGTATGTGAAGGTACTGAAGGCACACTGAGGTATATGAAGGTACTGAAGGCACACTGAGGTATATGAAGGTATATGAAGGTACACTGAAGTATAAGAAGGCCTTCAGTCGCCTTCTGCCTGAGTATTTAGATGACTCCTCATTCCATGATGGTTTGGGTGGAGAGATAATTATATACAGCTACTTTAATCTAAAGCCACAGAAATTCCCCTTTTCTTTACCCACTGTGCTACAAGGGCAAGCTTCAGCTCTGGGCTGCCAGGTACCGGCTCGACTCTGGCACATGATGGATGCTCGGTGGTTAAGGAGGCTCTGCATTTATTCATATTTAGCTGGCAATG
>NW_021166882.1:7500-12500 GCF_900634415.1 Cottoperca gobio | reverse complement strand
GAAACTCTACTCTGCTCACACAAGAACGTCTTTGCTGCAAAGAGCAGAACCCCCAGCAAAGACAAAGAACACAGACAGACACAGATACAGTTAGCATTTCAATGGATCTGATCAGTGCAGCCTGGGAGACAATGTGGGGACAATGTGGGGACAATGTGGAGACAATGTGGAGACAATGTGGAGACAATGTGGGGACAATGTGGAGACAATGTGGAGACAATGTGGAGACAATGTGGAGACAATGTGGGGACAATGTGGAGACAATGTGGAGACAATGTGGGGACAATGTGGAGACAATGTGGAGTAAAGAAAACATGAGAACATCAGAGTGTGTGTGTGTAACTGTGTGTGTAACAGCTACATTACATAACGCCTCATGTACATATTAAACACTTGTAATATAAAGTTGTGTTGATGTGAGTCATGAAGTGGGGAAGCTTCATGATATCTGTTAGTTACATGTTTGACCCTGTTCACCTGCAGCTCTACATTTAGCAGAAAGTTTCCAAAACAGAAGAACAGGAGAATATTAAAACTCCACAACTCTTCACCCCGAACAAGAAGAAGGAGAAGACTTTCTGACCAGTTTTATTGCTCGACTGTGTCCCGGAGACATCCTGCGACCTCATCATGAACTCTCCTGCACCTGGAGCTCCACAGGAATGAGGAGGATATATACCTGTAGCATGTTTAATAAAAGAGGGGCCAAAGGGCAACTGTCTGCAGTTTATCTTCTGAATATGAACTATTACATCATGAACACAGGACCTTAATGATTCCAACCAGGAAGTGCTTAAACTCTGCTCCACTTCAGGGTTAACTGAAGAGCAGCTAGTGGTTAAAGTAGGAGCTGTTTAAAGGTACAATATAAAACTCTCCCTGTGTTCTATACGTAACTTCAACTTTCTCAAAATGTCCAACTTAATTCTAAAAATGTTTGACTATTTTCTCAATTATTCACTGTTTTTACTGCTTTTAACCAAACTCCCATGATGCACCGCTGCTGCACCACCACACCAAACTCCCATGATGCACCGCTGCTGCACCACCACACCAAACTCCCATGATGCACCGCTGCTGCACCACCACACCAAACTCACATGATGCACCGCTGCTGCACCACCACACCAAACTCCCATGATGCACCGCTGCTGCACCACCACACCAAACTCCCATGATGCACCGCTGCTGCACCACCACACCAAACTCCCATGATGCACCGCTGCTGTACCACCACACCAAACTCCCATGATGCACCGCTGCTGCACCACCACACCAAACTCCCATGATGCACCGCTGCCGCACCACCACACCAAACTCCCATGATGCACCGCTGCCGCACCACCACACCAAACTCCCATGATGCACCGCTGCAGCACCACCACACCAAACTCCCATGATGCACCGCTGCTGCACCACCACACTCCAGCTTCACTCTTGTTTAAGTGTTCTGGGAAGTAAAAAGAGTTTTGTGCTGGTGGACAGACGTCTCTTGCTAAATGTAAGTCTGTGGGGAAAAGTATTTTTGGTTACCGGAAGTGGTAATTCCACAGTTTGGCCACCAGGAGAATTGGTTTGCTTCTGAGCCAGTTTAATTGAAGGATAATTTATTGTTTGGAGGTGCTGCATGTGTCAAAGACAGCTGGTCATCATGTGACCTCCAGCAGAGTGAGAATATAATAATAATAACACAGGTGACCTGAAGAAGCTTCATAGCGCTCAGAGCATAAATCTGTTCAACCAAAGCCGTCTGTGGACAAATGCTGCAGAGAGGAAGCGTAACTGTGTGAAGAGGTGTGAATGGAAAGAGTGGGACTCCAGTTACAACAGGCGGTCCTCAGTATGTGCGCTCATGTCTGCACACGCACAGCGCCGCAGAGCTGCAGCTGTGTTTGGAGTCGGCTCTGCTGTCCGACACGGATGCGACTTTGGGCATGAAAGTGCAACACACAACCGCAGAGCACCCACTGTGTACTGTGAGGAGACTTGTGTGTATGTGTGTGTGTGTGTGTGAGGGCGTGTCGGGTGGAAACATATCTCCTCCATCTTTAAGGCTTTGATGCTTCACGACCATCTAAATTCCTATTCTGCGTTACAGCACTGATCTCTGAGGTTAAGGTAAATGTGCGTCTGAATATATATATATATATATATATTTATATATATATATGAATATATAATATATATATAAATATATATATATAAATATATTATATATTATAGATGAATATATAAATATATATATCTTTATAGATATATATCTTTATATATATATATTTATATATATAATATATATATACATATATATCTATAAATATATATATAATATATATATAGCTTTATATAGATATATTTATATATACATATATATATGTATATATAAATATATATTTTATATATAAATATATATATATATATATCTATATATATATACATATATATATGTATATATAAATATATATTTAGATATATATTTTCTATATAATATATATCATATAGATATATATATATATATATATATATATATATATATATATATATATATATATATATCTATATATATATATATATATATTATATAATATATATATATATATATATATATATATATATAGATATATAAATATATATAAAATACAAACTGGCTGGAAACTGAGTGAGAAGAAGAAGAAACCTTTGATTCAGGTTTAGGGGTAGGGATCCTTTATATCATGTTTCAGCTAATTTATCATAAATGATATTTGCTTCACACGTCACTGACGACCCTGAAATGTTACGTGTATCGCTGCAGTGAGCAGACTGTGATTCTCCTCCTTTAGTTAGTGTCTGCAGACTCTCTGTGCTTCTGTGTTCACAGAGCAACCGGCTGCAGCACAAACAACCAGCTCTGCTGCAAACGGGCGAAGGAGCGCAGACTTAAAGGGAATATGTTCAGCGCTTGAAGAAGAGGAGTCGCCACACAGACAAGAAAGAAGAAGCTGCTTGTTTGTGTACCGTCTGTTTTTTTACTGAGCTGGAAAATCCCCGTTCTCTCTTAGTGCACCTGCAACAACACAACGATGTGAAGCTTTAATCCTGAAAGCTATGGAACAGCAGTCTCTGCTTCCAGCTGATTCCTTTGCTTTACTCGTGCTTATCATTCTACTCATTTGTCTTTGTCTCATCTACGTTTCTTATTTATGTTTCTCGGTGCCTTGATGTGTTTACATATTACAGATGAGATTTCTGCCTTTAAATAAAGTTTGAGTGCAGAGAAAGAAGTTGAATATTTCTTTAGGTCGCCCACATTAAACATGTGAATGTAAAGGTGAGGAAGAGTTGGAGCAGGAAGAGAATCCTGCTGTGAGTTCAGGTTCATAGTCCTCACCTCTCTGACCTCTACACCCGCCGGAGTCACACCTCACTGCAGAGTCAACAACTGCCAGTCTGCACTCCATGTGTGCTGGGGGGGGGGCACTTCACTGCAGCATTGTCCCAGCAGCTAAGATGGCCTCTCCCCAATGCACTGTATACTGAGGTCTTCAAGGCCTTCTGTGAAGGCTTCCCTCCGTTTCAACTCTGTGCAGCTCTGACAGTAAACAGCTGAACCACGAGCACCTCACTGACACATATATATGCAGATATATAGTCAGAGGAATCCACCCCCCCCCCTTGTGACAGTCTATACTGGGAGACACAACTGTCCCACTGCCGCCTGAAGTCCTGCATCAGAAACTGAAGGAGCACCGAACACACTTCAACACTATGTTTATGTGACGGACTCTGAAGCACAACGAGCTGTGGATTTCATTTCAAAGTTATTTATATTCAGCTTTAGCTGCATGAATAAGGTGAATAAGATGAACAAGGTGAATCAGGACTCGTCGTCAGCAGAATGCAGCTCAACAGAAATCACTGCTGTTGGTTTTAATGTGAAAGTCCAATAAAAGGAATAATCAGAATAATCCTGATTATCACTTAGAATCGTGCAGCCATAGTTGAAGTGAATTAATCTGGAGTTTCCTCAAACACCAACCGGCTGAACTTGAACTGAAACGAGAGGTTTTGTTGACTTTGATTGTCAGAGTTGATGCGCATGACCCCAACATTCCTGCAGGAGCTCCAGTGTGTGTGCTTAATTGAATCAGGAGGCTGTAGTTCAAAGTCATCATGCAAGAAACAGATGCTCCTGGCTGCAGAGAATTCAATTATGGGGACTTGTAGTCCGTCAGGGGGGGGACAGGAGCAAACCCTGCTACCTCAACAGTCTGAGGATGAGAAGGACGGAGGTAACAGCGTCTCTCTGGGTCTGTGCTGCGGACATCACAGATCTCTCCACCAGCACAGCTCTGAGGGCCGGAGCTTATGAAGGGAGATCCTCAGCAGAGCTCCTCGATAAGATCTATAGGATCTATAAGAGCTATAAGATCTATAGGATCTATAGGATCTATAGGATCTATAAGATCTATAGGATCTATAAGATCTATAGGATCTAGAAGAGCTATAGGATCTAGAAGATCTATAGGATCTAGAAGATCTATCAGATCTATCAGATCTATAGGATCAATAAGAGCTATAAGATCTATAGGATCTAGAAGATCTATAGGATCTAGAAGATCTATCAGATCTATAGGATCAATAAGAGCTATAGGATCTAGAAGATCTATAGGATCTAGAAGATCTATAGGATCTAGAAGATCTATCAGATCTATAGGATCTATAAGATCTATAGGATCTATAAGATCTAAAGGATCTATAAGATCTATAGGATCTATAGGATCTATAGTATCTATAGCAGGGGTGCCCACACTTTTTTGGCTTGTGAGCTACTTTAAAAATGACCAGGTCCAAGTGATCTACCTGTATAAAAAAATGCTGCGACGGGGGGAGGGTGCTGTCTGAGGTTCGTGCGACGGGGGATGATCTAGAAGAGCTATAGGATCTAGAAGATCTATAGGATCTAGAAGAGTTATAAGCTCGTCGTATATCATTGTAAGTTGAATATATTTGGGTTTGAGAAA
>NW_021166882.1:0-2500 GCF_900634415.1 Cottoperca gobio | reverse complement strand
CCTGTGGAGCCCTCAGGTGGCCTGGGAGGGAATTCCACAGGTGAGGAGCGGCTGAGCAAAAGGCCCGATCACCCATGTTTTTTTTTTAGTGAAGCGGAGGTTTGTTGGGGGAGGAGTTCCTTGAGGTACGGAGGAGCATTTCCATGTATGCACTGATGGGTGAGGAGGGAGATGTTGTATTAGATCCTGAATGCGACAGGAAGCCAGTGGAGGGAGTGGAGAATGGGTGTGATGTGGTTATATTTTCGCACCCTCATCAGGATCCTAGCGGCGCTGTTCTGGATATATTGGAGCTTCTGAAGGCTCCCGCTTGGAGTCCAGATGAGGAGAGCGTTGCAGTAGTCCAACCTTGAGAAGACAAAGGCGTGGACGAGTTGTTCAGCATCTAACAGGGAGAGTGTGGGACGGAGCTCTGCAATGTTCCTGAGGTGGTAGAAGGAGGTCTTGCACAGATGTTTGATGTGGATGTCAAAGGTCAGATGAGGGTCAAATCTTACACCCAGGTTGGTGACTGATGGTGATAGGGGGATGTTTTGACCAGAAAAAGTGAGGTGGGTTATGGGGGAGGACTGGACCTGGTGTGGTGTGCCAACTAAAATAGCCTCTGTTTTGGAGCCATTTAGTTTTAAGGAAATGTTCTTTCATCCAAGCCTTTATCTCCTCAAGGCAGGTGTTTGATGATGATGATTTATGATGATGATGATGATGATGATGAAGATGTCGACAGTGGGGCTGCATGTGGCATAGGGTCGGTTTTTATATATAGCTGTGTGTCATCAGCGTAGCAATGGAATGGTATTCCATGCTGGCTGATGACACGACCAAGGGGCAGAGTGTAGAGGGTGAACAGAGTGGGGCCGAGAACCGACCCTTGAGGGACACCACAGGTTACTGGGTGTATCTGCGAACTTGCACCTCCCAAGGATACGTACTCTGTTCTTCCAGAGAGATAGGACTGGAACAATCTCAGGGCGGAGTCAGAGAGTCCGATGGTGTAGTGGAGGCGCTGAAGGAGGATCTGATGGTCGACCGTGTCGAATGCTGCAGTCAGATCCAGGAGGATGAGGAGAGATGGGGAGCCAGCGTCAGCCGCCATCAGCAGGTCGTTTGTGACCCTGACCAGAGCTGTTTCGGTGTTGTGGGCGGAACGGAAACCGGACTGGAATTTCTCAAAGAGGCAGTTGGCTTTGAGATGGTCCTGAAGTTGGGCTGCAACTGCTTTTTCCAATACCTTTGATAAAAATGGCAGGTTGGAGATGGGCCTGTAGTTGGTGAGGACATCCGGGTCTAAGGTGGGTTTTTTGAGAAGAGGTCTGATGACGGCAGTTTTTAGAGAAGATGGGACATGACCAGTCTGGAGCGAGAGGTTGATGACTTTGGTGATCAGGGGGCTCAGAGCACAGATGTTGGATTTTCCCTTTGTGAAAAGGGTCCAGTGCGCAGGGTGTAGGTTTCAGCTATAGCTCTTCTGTGGTGTCGGTGTGTGAAAGAGTTTGTGGCCTGAGGAGATGATTTATGGTGGAGAACAACTGCTTGAAGTTTCCAGGGTTTTTATTGATGATATTGGAGTAGAACTGTGTCCGTGCGTTTCTGAGTGACTCTGAGTAGCTTTTTGGTGTTCTTGAAAGGCTAATCTATGAACACTGAGTCCAGATTTTGTGAAACGCCTCTCCAGTACATGCCCAGCTGCCTTCATGTTCCGTAGCTCTGAAGTGAACCAGGGGGCTGAGCGTGAGAAGGTGACTGTCCGAGTTTTCACTGGAGCGTGGAGATCCAGGATATTGCTCAGTGTTCTATTGTAGAAATCCACTGATTCACTGACTGTTGTGAAATTTGCAGAGGGGATTTGCTGGAGGTCCAACGTCATGATGTCTTTATTTGAGTGAAACTCTGCTGTCTAACCAGCACGCTGCTCACTGTGTCCAGATAATATTATTAATGGTTGAAACAACATAATATAAAGGTTTCAGAGACGCTGATGAGCTGGATTCATCTTCATTAACTTTATTATTGTCATTAAGTTGTGACACTTAGTAAGTTTTCTGTTGGTAAACTATACTTTATCTTTGATTGTCTGTGGAGAGAGAGGAACATTAACTTCAGGAGTTTAAAGTCATGTGGGGAGAAACATATAGATGATTATTTTGGGGTTTACGTCACAGAGACTTTGTCCTTGAGGAGAAGTTAAGTGTGATTATCTCACAGCCTTGAGGGGGGGATGTTACATTAGACGAGCTGCAGCTGAAGAACTCAGCTGGGACCATCAACCGACATTATCCAATGTTTCCGCTCTCAGTCCACGCCCTTGCACTCTAGTACACATTTCTTTAGAGGACTTTATCTCCTGTTTCCTTCATGCAGCTCAGATATGACTCATATCTCACCTGTCACATGACTCAGCACTTTATAACACACTTCAGAAAAAGATGCTTCTCACTCTGCAGAGAACTAATGGAAGATGTTATTAGAATATACTTAAAAACACCCAGAACAAGTTGTC
>NW_021166881.1:0-33095 GCF_900634415.1 Cottoperca gobio | reverse complement strand
CCTAGAACCAGGGTGTGGACTCCGCAGGATACAGTAGTGATGAGCACGATGGGTGTCAGCCTCAAAGGCAGAGTTAGGAAAAAAGAGAAGCTGAAGAAAGCCTGCCAGCCCACCGTATCACTGGCCTGGTGGAAGCGAGCATAGTTCAATCCCAGGTAGCAGAATATCTGAGCTGCTATGAGCACCCACAGGGCGTAGGGCACCACCCGTCTCGATATGCGGTCCGGCAGCAGCCCGAAGCGGCACAGCAGGTAGAGGATAATATCTGCTGCCAGTCCCACCGATGCCACTAAAACAGAAGCCAGCTTGTCAGTGGTGTAGACCACCGAACACATGACGATGATGTAGCTGTCGAAGAGTGCGGCAAACACGACGAGCACCAGCATGGTTTCGTGTCTCTGCCGTCTGAAGTAGGTCTGGTAGAGATTCTCCAGAGACTCGGGCGCAAAGGTGAGGCGCATGAACCGCGGCAGACAGAGGCAGCATCCTGAGCTCCGAACCGTGACCTCATGTGTTCGCCCAACCGCCTGCCCGGGGTCAGAGGGCAGCGTAACCGAGCAGTCTGCCGAATACTCTGCAGAGTACTCCGGCTCGGAAAAGGCTCGGTTCCTAGGCATGGTGAACGCTTAGAGCTTAATCAAAAAATGGAAAGCGGTTTGTCTTCCTACAGGAGCAGACCAAACGCTGAGATAACACAGGTATACATCATCTGCTTGTTTCTCTTCTGCTGAGTAAACACCGTTTTCCCCTGAGATCCCACATATGTGGCATGGATCACAGTAGTATGTTGATTGTCAGGACCTGTACACTGGAGATGTCTTCTTACATAGCTGCATCCACGGTCACTCCATCCAACGCTGTCACTCAGTTAGTCCTGTGTCATATGCACAGATCGAGTTAGCCTACTCTTTTTCAGCAACGTGATCCAAAGAATGTGAACCTCTTGTTTCCTTATTCAGCTTTACAAATGGGACTGTTTCACCAGCTCCATTCCGCATTTGTACACCACAGCTGTGTTCCAGGTCAGAGTTGTGGATTTAACTAACATTGGATCAAATCAAATAAATTGATGTTTGTATGACTCCCTCGGTCTACATCATTCCTCGGTATTGGATAGTTTATTGCATTTTGGCCATCCATAGTCCCTCTTCACATGGCCTGAATAAAGAGGAACACATGAGGAATACATTCACTATTGCTTAATCTTTCAACAAACAAAGGCATTTGCTTTGCATTTAACAAAACCTGAAGATCAGGATAGGTACAGTGCAGTCCCTAATTACTGCACCTGACAGATATTGGCCGATGTCTCTTCTGGGGACATCAACATCCATGTTGAAATCTAGCTGTTTATTGCAGGTGTTATATTCCTGGCCTGTGACTGGCAGAAGGAAATAAATGAAAGCTGGACGTTTGAAGGTAGCATGTCATATGAATGCCGAATTGAAAAATGTCTCCTTAAATTGGCAGATTTTGGCGTCAGGGTCTCTGCATACAGGGACCGGGGCTCTCTGTTTTAGGCCTACCTAGCTACATGTTGCGCTCTGTTAAATACACAGGTTGTGAAACACATTGGAAACACTGCACTCACGCTGTCCAAACACATCATGTTCACTTTCACAATAACCACAGTGTCAAAGCTGTACAATGTCTGAGCGCTCTCAGGTGATACAGAAGACTAATGTCACTGGGTTATCCAACAAACCTGTTTAAATGGTTGCTTTAGCTTCTCTAAGCTTAACTATGTATATTTGACTGATACTTATGTGAATTTGATTTTCACATCGGCTCTTTACTGTCCTGTTACAATTTCTGGTGTGTCATTTCAATACACCTGATATGTTGTAAGGTGATAATTTGGCCCCATCCTTCCAGATGCTGTAAAAATCATGTACATTATCTATAGGCTACTGATGCATCCGCTTACCGTGTGTAAAGCCAGATTTCGTCTCCTCTGAGTGCTAACGTTATTTCCCTTTGGCAGCTGTGGGTGCCTTCAGCCCGCCCGAAACACAGCAGCCGAGTTTACATGTATTAAACCTCAGTCTGGTTGAAATAATAAAAAAAAGGCTCATGGATAGTCGCCTCGACGGGCACACTAACCCCCGCTTCTGTCTTGGGTGTTTTCCGCAAAAGAAACAGCTTCACCATCCAGCTACAAGCATTGATATTAACATTTCCGGTCACTTTCAAAATAAAACCTTTATTTGTAAACGTGCACCCTATTTGAGTAAAAGGTAGCCTAGAATAAAGGGACATATAAAGATCAATTTAAATGTATTTTAAAGTGAATCTGCTCATTTTAATTACTGTTTTGTTGTAAACGGCTCTTTTATACAGGCTAATATATCAAGATGGATATTGTAGACTAATTGAGATGAAAACAGTGTTTAATCATTATGTTTAATCTTTAATCATCACAATTGAAAAAAATAAAAACTTCTGAAGTCGTGCGTCGTTACAGAACCTGTGTTTGCATTAAACATTACTGTTACATGCTGTTAAGTAAATTACATTTTATTGTCCACATTTATGTCAACCTGTAAAATTATATGTTCTAGAAATCAAATTAGTTTGGATAGGACTCTCCATCACATTTCAGTACAGCTGTACATAAACAATAATTATGATCTCTGAATTGGTAATTATACAAAAGAAAACCTATCTCAAGGTCTGCTTACTAGCCTTTCTAGAGCTTTCGACTGAATCTAATTGGCTTCAGCTGTTGATGGAATTTAATCATGCAGATGATGGGATGACCCTATCCATAACAACTGATACAACTCCATTCACTTATGAAGACCTTGAGATAAGATTGAAAGCTATGGCCATAGCTAGGAAGTGGACTTTGAGTTAAGATTTGGGGTTTTATGTCATTGCAGCACAGGCCTGTAAGTTACCATTCAGTAGGCTTCATGAGCTACAAATGCTTTGTTAATAGTGTCTATGAAGTCTATTGTGCATCCTTTCAATGACAAACTGTTTATTATCACTGTTAAAGCCACAGTTTATGTACAAAACAGTTGTTGCTTGACAGAAGGCTGTGAAAATCTTAAACACCAATCGAGCTTCGACAGACAGCTTGAAAGAATTCAATACATTATAGTAATCAGTCTTAACAAATATACTTTTGATATTAATAAGTGCAATTACGACCATGCTTTTATTTTGAAGGTAAATGTCGAAAACCTTCTGTATTTACTTCAGCGTTTTACGACTAACTTGACGCGGCCATCTCTACATGTTCACATTTTCTCCCCCAGTATCCCCGCCCCCAAAAACAATCACAGCCTCCTTCCATCCACCCTCCTGGAGATTAGGATCATACCACAAACGTTTTGTGAACAAGATGCTCAGTCTACATAGGTCTGAATAGGAAGGTTAATTGTTAATAATACATGCATAATATTATTTGTCCATGTGTGGATGAAGAATGGCAGCCTCTCTGCTGGTACTAAAGCCACTGCTGCTAACAAGTGAAGCAGCTCCACTGATAGGCGAGGGTTTGGTGCCTCACCTTATATCTTGTATTGAAGTTTTACATGCTTCCACATGTTGTTGGGATTCAACGGGTGTCCCAGGAAAATATTTGTTTGTATTATTTTTGTTATAGTATACAATTACAGGAATGTCTGAAATGTAATGTTTTAATCTATTCTCAAAACCTGCCGTAAAGATGGACAACACTCTTTAAAATGACATGAGGGGCCGACCTGCTCCACCTTCTGAGCCACATCCATATCCACATCTGTCCACTCATTACAGTTAGCATGGATTCTCCCAGTGTGTGGAAGTCTACAGCAGGGACGAGCAGGATTCTTCTTAAAGTTTTTCCCTCATTTGGTGTTGTGATGGTGCTGATGGAGAGTGCTGACATCAGTTGAATTGAGATCTGGTGACTGTGAAGGCCATCATTGTTATACTCATCCAACCAATCAGTGATCTTTAACAACCTTTTCAAAGGCATTGACATCTTCCCCCGAGCCATCTTGATCCGAAATTAAGATCATCAATGTTTTTGACATTTATTAACACCTAATAAGTGTGAACAGGAAACTGACAGCCACTAATAACCACTGATAAGAGAACGCAAATAATCTTGTTTCAACCTGTAGAAAATAAAACCTATTTAATACAAGCACTGACAAATAAATACAATTGATTGGACAAAGTAACCACTTCCTGTTGTACCTACAAGTTAAATCGCACCAATTACTCTTCCTCCGCAGCAACCCAGGCTGTCAATGGTGGGTCGTGGGAATAGTTAACCTCACATTGTAAAACGTTTGAAGGCTCAACATTATCTCTAAGTGGCCGTTTCCAGACTTAAACCTGCTTGTAGTGATACCTGATACCTGACCTGAGCTTGAAAGATAGTGTGGCTGCAGAATGCTGTAAAACACTTCATTCATGTGTCTAGTGTACATGCAACAGCTCTTTCCAATAAAATCACATTGCCAGTAGGCCTGTATTGATTGTTCCACTGAAACCCTGTGAACATCTGATCATTATGCAGATCGTTGGCCATCGACCAGAAATATTTCATCAGCATCATCTCCCAGTTTCAGTGTCCCAAACCGACTGTCAAGGTCACATTGCTAAAACACAGAGACACACACTTGCTTCATTCGATGCTTTTCACATTTCACCTACAGTTTGAGGAACCATGTTCATTTATTCTTTGTTTTAGATGTGCTGCAGTCTGCAGAGAACTGCCAAACATGTGGATACATCACCATTAATGAATTGGGCTCTGGAATTCTGGAATTCTGTTACTGTGGGATGACGATTAGTTCAAATGACAGCTCGCATTATAATTCATAAACGGTTTTCTTCAACTGGACAACTGATGCTGGAGAAAGAATATGTGTTGGATTAAAGTGCACTGCATCATTTGACATCTGACAGATTAGACCATTTTGTGATTGACGAGAGAAATGCTGGAATATTTTAGCTTTCTTTCTCTCATTCATTCATTGACAAGTCGTATTGCGTCATGCTTAAGCTGACATTTAATCAAATAAGACTGCAGGAGCAGGAAATAAATGACTAATTCATACCCGACTCTTCTGGATGCACATTTTTGAGAGGAGGTCTGCGAGGTATGGGGGGGTTAGTTGGTGAAGGGCTTTGTACGTGAAGAACAGGATTTTTTAATTGAACCAGGGAAGCCAGTGAAGGTCTTTTAGAACTGCGGTGATGTGTTGCCAGGATTTGGTGTGGGTTAGGAATCTGGCAGATGTGTTATGGACCAGTTGGATTTTATTGATGGAGCTAGCACTGATGCCATAGAGGAGCGTGTGGCAATACTCAAGTTAAGAGAAAATAAGTCAGGATGTACAAGAAAAGCGGCAGGTTTTATTAATATATTGAAAAGGTGAGAGAAGGATAATTTGGTGGATATGGGAGTCGAGGGAGAGGGTGCAGGCAAGGATCACAACAAGCCTGCATGCCTGGGAGGAAGGGTAAACTGTTCTGCCATTAATAGTGAGTGTGGAGTCTTTGATTCTGCTGATATATTTTATACTCTAAATATTATTGATTGTAGGATCACAGAGAATAGAGGTGGAGTAGAGAGGAGAAGATGGCTGGCTGAGGCAGAGGGCAGTGGGGGCGATGGTGAATGGCAGATTTAGTACGGGTGGACGAGGGTGAAGAGGCACAAGGGAAAAGACTCAAGAAATCAACATGAAGTATTGTTCTCTGAATTCACTAAACTTGAGAGGCCTGAAGGTTGTGACTACCACAGTGGTTGAGACAACAATCTGGCAAAGAGTGTGAGCCGAGCCTGGTGACAGGAGAGGTGACGAGCCGATTGATGTCTGGTGTGTTGGCTGAGCAGGGATCCAGGAGCCAGCAGGATAGTGAGAGAGAGAGCGCCAAGCAAACACCACACACACAGGCGGCATCCCAAGTCTCTTAAATTGCATCCACGTTTCCCTCACGTATTTTATGGATGAGCCGACTGACAGCTGATCCAGCTGTGATCAGCTGTCATCAACTTCAGCAACTGACGTCACTTCACATAACTCTTCAGAGGAAAGGACGTCTCATTGCTCTAAAAACACATTTCCTTGTTTCCTCTCTCCTCGATGCATCCCAAATGGGATGAACAAAGATCTAAATATAAACAACAAAATGGACCACAAAGAACTTTCTTAATTTAATAGAAATATTTTATTTTAATATATTGTCATTTCCATTCAGTCACATGTGAGGCTTATTATTCCTGAGCGTCTGGTAGTATATGAGTTACGTAATATTACCTGCGATATTAAGCCTAATATGTCATTTCTACTTTTAAAAAGACACCATAATCATATTCTGGATTATTAAAAAAAGAAATTCACAATCAGAATATCAATAAATACAGACGCAAATAATGAATACATATCTATAAAGGCATTCTGTCAGTGGAAAAGGTCCATGTGCCTATAAGCAGGACACAGTGTAAATACAGAATGCAGGTTGTTCTTCGTGTGCAGCTGTTTGTTAAACAGATAAATGTCTCCACAGACAGAGGAGCACAGGAGACACAGGTGAAGTGGGAAACACAGGGGGAAATACTGGGGCACAGCCCCCGCCATGACTCTGTCTCTTGGTCTACCCATGACTTTTGGTGTTATTGTATTGATTGTAAGACACAGAATTGGTAGTGCTTTATGATAATACATCTTGGAAAGTTTGTCTGTGGTAAATAGAAATGATGGTGGAAATTAGACTAATACAAAGTTAAAATAGTTCTAGACAAATGCTTAAATGTAAAATATAGTTTTAAATATTATACTAGGTATAACTCGACCTCTTGGAAGATAAAGTAATTTCTTTATTGATAATAAAACTGGCAAGAAATGGTTGCATGGTTGGCCCAATAAATATTATTCGTAAGAAGTTTACTTTGTGATTGTGGCAGTGGGGTGTGGTTAGGGCGCCGGCTGCTGTGGAGAGACAGGAGTGTCCCAGCTGGAGGCCAGACAGCTGAACGGAATCAGGTAATCAGTCACATAATAAATGCACGGTGATGGCCTGGTTCTGTTCTCTTGCAGTAGGCTGGGTTCCAGAGGAGACCGAGACGCTTGGTGAGCCACGACGCAGCGGAGCCTGGAGAGCGACGAACAGCCGAGTGACCGACTGGAGAGCGACCTGTTATTGTGATAGAAAGCTTACCTGTGAGCGAATAAAGCGGTGTGTTTAAACCCTATACTCTCTCTCTCTGTCATCCCTGAATCTGACTGTGGACACGAGGGTCCACAAGTGGCGCCTGAACAGGGACATGACAGAGGAGGTAGCTGCGCAGAGCCCGCTAGGGCTGATCCTCCAGCGTCTGGCGGCCATGCACGAGGGCACAGCGGCCCTCCAGCAACAGCAGAGCCAGACGCTCGTAGACCTGGCGGCGTTCCAGAAGGCGGACCGAGACCTCCTGCAGGGAATGCTCCGGTCATCGGCTGCCTCGGAGGTTGAGTCGGGAGGCGGGCCAGCCCAGCTCCCGCGGGTCGCCGTGCAGAAGATGACGGCGGAGGACGACCCCGAGGCCTTCCTGGACATCTTCGCGGGCACGGCAGAGGCGTGCGGGTGGCCGCAGGCTGAGTGGGGGATACGTCTGCTCCCCCTGCTGTCCGGGGAAGCCCAGCGGGCCGCCCATACCCTGCCTGCGACCTCCAGATACGAATACCACCAGCTCCGGAGGGCGATCCTGGACCGGTTGGGCAGCACACCAGAGGGACATCGCCGCCGGCTCCGAAGCCTGCCCTTCGAGGACGCTGGCCGACCCTTCGCCTTCGCCCAGCAGCTCCTCGACTCGGCTAGGCACTGGCTCCAGCCGGGAGTCAACTCCGTGGAGGACATCGTCGGGCAGGTGGCCCTTGAGCAGTTCATCGCCGGACTCCCCCTCTCCTCGGCGAACTGGGTCCAGTGCCACCGTCCGGCCAGCCTTGAAGCCGCCGTCAGACTCGCGGAGGACCACCTCTCCCTGCCCCGGCGGAGCCTGGGGGCCGAAGCCCGGACCATCTCTCCTCCACAGCTACGGCCCGTTCCAGCCCCGAGGAGGTTCCGGCCCGCCGTGGGGGCCGCTGAACCTGGCACTACGCCATCCTCCGGGGGTCCTGCCTACACCCCTGGGACAGCTGGACCCCAGTCGCTCCCTAACCAGTTTCCTTTGTTAAACCGCTCCACCAGCCCGTCTGTCTGCGGGTGGTACACACTAGTCCTAATGGAGCGGACGCCGAGTAGCCCGTACAGCTCGCGTAAAGTGCGTGACATAAAGGACGTGCCCTGGTCAGTCAAGATCTCTTTCGGGATCCCAACTCGGGAGATGACCTGGAACAGTGCCTGCGCCACACTCTTTGCCGAGATGTTACGCAGCGGCACTGCTTCCGGATATCGCGTTGCGTAATCCACTAGGACCAACACAAAGCGATATCCCCGTGCGCTCCGGTCTAATGGCCCGATGAGGTCCATACCAATTCTGTCGAACGGCACCTCAATTAATGGCAATGGGCGCAACGGCGCTCTTGGAGTGGCCGGCGGGTTAACCAGCTGACATTCACGGCAGGACTCACACCACCGCTTCACGTCCGCGCGAATGCCAGGCCAATAGAATCGGGCCATGATCCGGTTGAGTGACTTGTCGTACCCGAGATGACCGGACATGGGGTTATGATGAGCCGCCTGGAAAACCGTTTCCCGGCGGCTTTTCGGAACCAACAACTGGGTATTTAACTCTCCTGTCTGTGTGTCACGGCTCACACTGTACAGTCTGTCCCTAATCACCGAGAAGTGGGGGTGTGTCAGTGCGACGTTCGGGTGTAGTGGGGAACCATCCACACACACTACTTGCTCGAACGCGTGACGGAGGGTCTCATCTCGAGACTGCTCGAGGGGAAAGTCCTCCACCGGACGTAACGGTGGAAGCTCATCACAAGCCTCTTCCAGCCTCCCCTCCCCGGCGTTCGCCCCCTCCGTCTCCCCATTGAACACCGCACACAACTCACATTTCCCTACCGCCCGTGAACGCACCCCCCCAGTCTTCCCCGCTATCTTGTCAAACCCCGGCCAATTCGTTCCCAGTATCAGGGGGTGCGTGAGGCGAGTACTAACTCCAGCATTAACTCTATGCTTTTTCCCCTTAAATGAAATTACCAGGGTCACCACCGGGTACTCGTGAATATCCCCATGCACACACCTCACCTTCACCCACGACGCCTCCAGCAATGCCCCGGGCCGAACCAAGCGCTGGTGGACCATGGTCTGCGTACATCCCGAGTCCCACAGAGCCTGGTGAATACCCCCCTGTATACAGGACTGTCTCAGAAAATTAGAATATTGTGATAAAGTTCTTTATTTTCTGTAATGCAATTTAAAAAAAACAAAAATGTCATACATTCTGGATTCATTACAAATCAACTGAAATATTGCAAGCCTTTTATTATTTTAATATTGCTGATTATGGCATACAGCTTAAGAAAACTCAAATCCTATCTCAAAAAATTAGAATATCATGAAAAAGTATACTAGTAGGGTGTTCAACGAATCACTTGAATCGTCTAATTAACTCGAAACACCTGCAAGGGTTTCCTGAGCCTTGAAAAACACTCAGCTTGGTTCAGTAAACTAAATCACAAGTATGGGGAAGACTGCTGATCTGACTGCTGTCCAGAGGACCATCATTGACACCCTCCATCAGGAGGGTAAGACACAAAAAGAAATGTCTCAAAGAGCAAGCTGTGCACAGAGTGCAGTTTCAAAGCACATCCACAAAAAGTCTGTTGGAAGGGGGAAATGTGGCAGGAAACGCTGCACAACCAAGAGAGATGACCGCAGCCTTAACAGCATTGTGAAGAAGAGTCGCTTCCAGAATTTGGGGGAGCTTCAAAGACAGTGGACTGAAGCTGGAGTCCAGGTATCAAAAGCCACTGTTCACAGACGTGTCCGGGAAATGGGCTACAATAGCCGTATTCCCATGGTCAAGCCACTTCTGAACTCAAGACAACGGAAGAAGCGTCTGACTTGGGCTATGGAAAAGAAGCACTGGACAGTTGCAGAGTGGTCCAAAGTCCTCTTTTCAGACGAAAGCAAGTTTTGTATTTCATTTGGAAGTCAAGGCGCCAGAGTCTGGAGAAAGGCTGGAGAGGAGCAAAATCCAAGTTGCTTGAAATCCAGTGTGAAGTTCCCACAGTCAGCGATGGTTTGGGGAGCCATGTCAGCTGCTGGTGTTGGTCCACTGCGTTTCATCAAGCCCAGAGTAAATGCAGCTGTGTACCAAGAGATTTTAGAGCACTACATGCTTCCGTCTGCTGAAAAGCTCTATGGAGATGAGGAATTCATTTTCCAGCATGATCTGGCACCTGCCCACAGTGCCAAAACCACCAGTAACTGGTGTACTGACCATGGCATTACTGTCCTCGATTGGCCTGCCAATTCCCCTGACCTGAACCCCATAGAGAATATGTGGGGTATTGTGAAGAAGAAGCTGAAAGACACCAGACCCAACAATGCTAATGAGCTAAAGGCCGCTATTGAAGCATCCTGGGCATCCATAACACCTCAGCAATGCCACAGGCTGATTGCCTCCATGCCACGCCGCATTGATGCAGTAATCCGTGCAAAAGGATTCCCAACCAAGTACTGAGTGCATTAATGGACATTTTCAAATGTTTGATTTTGTTTTGCTGTTATAAATCTTTTTTTTTTTACTTGGTCTGAGGAACTATTCTAATTTTTTGAGATAGGATTTTTGAGTTTTCTTAAGCTGTAAGCCATAATCAGCAATATTAAAATAATAAAAGGCTTGCAATATTTCAGTTGATTTGTAATGAATCCAGAATGCATGACATTTGTTTTTTTAAATTGCATTACAGAAAATAAAGAACTTTATCACAATATTCTAATTTTCTGAGACAGTCCTGTACATACCGGTACACGGTACATCCCTTCCGGACCGGGGGAGGAGTCCGGTGGTGCCACAATCCGGACCAGCTGCCCCACCTCCATGACTGGACAGTCCCGCCGGGTGTGACCGAGCTTGCCGCACCGCCAGCACCCCAGCCCTGACATTTGAGGAGCCCTCTGCGGTGCCGGGCGACCAGACGCGTAGGCTGGGTCCTGTGGAGGGGAAAACAAAGGAAACTGGTTAGGGAGCGACTGGGGTCCAGCTGTCCCAGGGGTGTAGGCAGGACCCCCGGAGGATGGCGTAGTGCCAGGCTCAGCGGCCCCCACGGCGGGCCGGAACCTCCTCGGGGCTGGAACGGGCCGGAGCTGTGGAGGAGAGATGGCCCGGGCTTCGGCCCCCA
The DNA here is from genome assembly GCF_900634415.1 of Cottoperca gobio. NCBI lineage: Eukaryota > Metazoa > Chordata > Actinopteri > Perciformes > Bovichtidae > Cottoperca > Cottoperca gobio. The sequence continues at coordinate 21,807 of NW_021166881.1, read as the reverse complement.
GGCTCCGCCTGGGCAGGGAGAGGTGGTCCTCCGCGAGTCTGACGGCGGCTTCAAGGCTGGCCGGACGGTGGCACTGGACCCAGTTCGCCGAGGAGAGGGGGAGTCCGGCGATGAACTGCTCAAGGGCCACCTGCCCGACGATGTCCTCCACGGAGTTGACTCCCGGCTGGAGCCAGCGCCTAGCCGAGTCGAGGAGCTGCTGGGCGAAGGCGAAGGGTCGGCCAGCGTCCTCGAAGGGCAGGCTCCGGAGCCGGCGGCGATGTCCCTCTGGTGTGCTGCCCAACCGGTCCAGGATCGCCCTCCGGAGCTGGTGGTATTCGTATCTGGAGGTCGCAGGCAGGGTATGGGCGGCCCGCTGGGCTTCCCCGGACAGCAGGGGGAGCAGACGTATCCCCCACTCAGCCTGCGGCCACCCGCACGCCTCTGCCGTGCCGCGAAGATGTCCAGGAAGGCCTCGGGGTCGTCCTCCGCCGTCATCTTCTGCACGGCGACCCGCGGGAGCTGGGCTGGCCGGCCTCCCGACTCAACATCCGAGGCAGCCGATGACCGGAGCATTCCCTGCAGGAGGTCTCGGTCCGCCTTCTGGAACGCCGCCAGGTCTACGAGCGTCTGGCTCTGCTGTTGCTGGAGGGCCGCTGTGCCCTCGTGCATGGCCGCCAGACGCTGGAGGATCAGCCCTAGCGGGCTCTGCGCAGCTACCTCCTCTGTCGTGTCCCTGTTCAGGCGCCACTTGTGGACCCTCGTGTCCACAGTCAGATTCAGGGATGACAGAGAGAGAGAGAGAGTATAGGGTTTAAACACACCGCTTTATTCGCTCACAGGTAAGCTTTCTATCACAATCACAATAACAGGTCGCTCTCCAGTCGGTCGCTCTGCTGTTCGTCGCTCTCCAGGCTCCGCTGCGTCGTGGCTCACCAGGCGTCTCGGTCTGCTCTGGAACCCAGCCTACTGCAAGAGAGCAGAACCAGGCCATCACCGTGCATTTATTATGTGACTGATTACCTGATTCCGTTCAGCTGTCTGGCCTCCAGCTGGGACACTCCTGTCTCTCCACAGCAGCCGGCGCCCTAACCACACCCCACTGCCACAGTGATTTACACCAAATAGCTTTAATCTAGTAAAAATGTCTTGGAGTTTTGTGGATTAGAAATCATCATCATCTTGTTCCCACACTATCTTTAGTAATGTTGAATTTATTTAGAAGACGTAGGCTTAGTGAATAACAAAACGACAATAATACAAACCTAAATAATACTACGATAGATATATATTCCTTTGGAAAATAATTTTTTTAATATTACGGAAAATTCCACATACATACATGCATTCCGCCAAATTCTTCCAAGGAATAACAATTGTAACATGTGGATAAAAAAACTAACTGTTGAGATCGCGTGATGACGTCAGAACGTATGATACGCTGCTGACGTGTACATCGGGAAGTGGCTGTCGAGTTGCTGTAGCATGTAGCTACTAACTCTTGGATCTTCCTCACAACCGTTTTCCATTGACAGGCCACTATGAGATCACCTGATTTGGTACTTAGTTAGCTATCTGACAAAATAACAACGGAAGACAAACCGGGCCAGTTGTACAGGTAGGGGACTCCGAAGTAAATCGCCGGCAAGAGCTACCAGCTTGTAGCTTAGTGCTAACTGTAGCAATTAGCTACAGCTAAACGATATGGACGACATCTTCGTTGACACACACTAATTTAAACTTGTTACGTTATTGTTAAAACAGACACGTTTGTTATTCATTGGTGTTAAAAGTCGTATTCACCCCATGGTGGTGGTGACAGTGCTCATTGTGTTATCTGCTGAGCCCTACACTTAGCTCAGAAAATGCATCCGACTTGCATAACGAACGCTACACTCTTAAAGCAAAAGCAAGGGGACACAACTGGACAATCTGCTGCATTCAGCAGCCTGCAGAGACGGGCCCAGTCCTGAGCCTGAGACCGAGACCGTGACACTGAAGCCATTGTTAAAACCAAAGAAGTTAATAAAATCAAAATCGGACTCGTGATTTAAACCACGTGACATTATTCTTAAATACATGCTGTTGTCTCTTTCAAAAGCATGTACAGGGATTTACTGCCTGATTTACTTTACTGAGGGTTGTAGAATATCATAGGGGTAGTGCTTGAAATAGTGCACCAAGCAGAAGCTAATGCAGTGCACCACAACAGTCTACCTCCACTACGGTTCTATCAATATAACCAATAACTCAATGGGTCCATAACTAAAAAGTTTCTTGAGTTTAAGTTAAGCAAATGCATATCAGTTGATAAATTATTATCAGAGTAAAAGCTCTTTAATAAAACATATTGGTATCAGCTTAAAATTCAGTAAAGATCAGGCTCCAGAATGTCAGCTGTTCCAGTTTGACTTCTCATTGCAGATCAGTGGGACAATCCTCACATTTCTGATTATTATTATTTCGCCTTTATTTCCAAGCCCGACCTAGGGGTAAAGATGCGTTCCAACTTTACAACAAACACTACTCGGGCACAACTCACATTGTAGTATTTGTATTTCACACTACACTAGGGCTGTAACTAATGACATGATATTTATTTTCATTGTTGATTAATCTGTTGAGTCTTTTCTCAATTAATCGGTTGGTCAATGAAACGTCAGAAAAGAGTGAAAAATGGCCATCACTACTTCCCAGAGCTCCATATGATGACTTCTGATGTCTTATTTTTCTGACCAACAGTCTAAAATACAAAAATATTCATTGTACAAAACCAAGACAAGCAGAACATCCTCACATTGGAGAAGCTGCAACCACAGATTGTTTGATATTTTTGCTTGTCTAAAGCTTCAAAATAGCTGAATCATTTGCTGTCGAGTGAGTTATTGATTAATCAACACATTTTTAAACTGTACCATCAGCATGTTCTCTAGCTGATAATGGCTGGATTATTAATGACTAGAAATATGTATTAAACAGTTGTAGGTCTGGCAAAAGTTGCAATTCAGAAGTAGTTCAGAGTGACAGGATATGGTTATACCCAACTTTATGGTCATGTTTTCTTTCTCGCGTGCCCTCAAGTGACTCTCCTAAACACATCTGTTCCAGGGGTGGAGTAATTTCACTGGACCCCAGCAGATGCAGCACAGAGAATGTCACAGAATAAACTAACACTCTGTTTTCCACAGGTGTGGTTGAATGCAGCAGTTTTATGAAGAAGCGTGAGTGACTTTCACAACAACAATGGGGAAGAGGAGGGTGCCAGATCTGTACAGAGCCCCCTTTCCCTTATACTCTATTAAAGTGGACCCCAAAACAGGGCTGGTAATCACAGCAGGAGGAGGGGGGCCTTCCAAGACAGGCATAAAGAATGCTTTGGTAAGTACTGAGGATCAAGTGTTTTGGTGATTGAACTGTTTAATAGAATACTACAGTTGCCCTAAATGCTCAACGCACTGCAACGCCTCAAAACATGCACATAGACAAAATGCAAGGGAATAAAGATCAGTCCAACCAATCTGACAGCACACTCTGTATTTGGTTGTGCTTTCTGTTCTTGCAGCATATTTCTGTATGTATCCCTTCTCCATGTGCAGCATCTTTTCCAAATGTTGTGCATATGCTGTCACATTGGTGAAACAGTTTTCCTTATTTGCTTTAGTTTTGTTTATTTGCATGGGTTTTTCTTACATTGTAGTGTGTTGATGTAACAGGGGATCTTTATATTAACTGTCTATGCTCAGTGCATAACTCTGTTATGCCGCTGATAGTGGTGACAGCCAACAGTTGCTGCGTTGGGTTTATATGTTGGTGGTGGTGGACTAACTGCCGACGCTCCAACGATAAACACAGACGGCTCAAATGTTGATTCAAAGACGGATTTAATTGCTTAAAAGTTCTGTACTTGCACATGTTACATTGTGCTTTCAGAGCCGCTGTAGGATACAGTAGAAAAGGTTATGATATGATTGTATGTGTACTGTATATGGCAAAAGTAACATTTAAAGGTAATCAACTTGCAGTGTCAACACTGGAACATGTTTAGTCTGAGTGAATGAACGGACATCTGGAGTACAGGAGTTCTGAGAGTGTTTAAAGCAGCAGCAGACTCATGACTGTTTTCTTTTCAGCACTTCCTTGATCTGCAGCTGGTTGGAGAACACCAGTACAGTGCCAGTCTCCTTCACTCTCATGATACTGACACACGTGCCACCATGAACATGGCTGTTGGTAATGGAGTGATTGCTGCAGGGCAGGATGGGGCTTGCTGTCTGATGAGGTTTAAACATTGCACACAGAAAGAAGAAGGCAAAGCTTCTGAAAAAGATGGTGAGGCCTGATGCTACAAGCTGAAATACCATATACCCACTTTAGCACTTTGAGTTTTGTTTACGCAAATGAAAAGTGCGCTTATAAATAAAATGTATTATTATTTATTAAATACCCGTGTCTTAAAAATGAACATCAAAAAACATTCTACATAATATATTGCATTTATTTTATGTATGCAGTGACACGTGTGTGCATCTTCATTTACTTAGCTTAGCATTTCCTTTTATTTATTTTAAATGTGCCATTATTCATGTGGATTACATTAATATCGAACTGTAGCGATGGTTAAAGGGAGGAGTTTGCGCGATCTTGAGATTTACAAAAATGTGTTTTTGCTTGAAAGCAAGACTATGACCCTCTCACAGGGTCACAGAGCTCCATCAGCAGAAGAAATAAAACACTTAGCTAAGCCGTAAAAGTGCCATCAAAATCCACACAACAGGACAGCCACGTCCGCTATCGGCCACTATGGGACATCTCTGCATGTATTCTTTCACAATATAGCACGCCTGTCTGTACCATTACGGTACAGGTGCCTGGAGCGGCCAAAAAGGTGTGCCACCCTTTCAAGAAAGACGTCTATGTGTGTCGGCCAGTCTGAACTTTGACTTCCTTCCAAAGCCTTCATGAAACCTGGGGCATAGACCTTTAATGGGGCTTTGACTTAATTAAGTCCTCAACATTTTCATGGCAACTTTGAACTCATGATGCGTAGACTTTAGCGTTGCTACTGGAAACGCATGCATAGACTCACTTCAAAACCCAAGAAGCAGCAACACGATCACATCCCGAACGCACTGCACTAGTCCACATAAATGTCTGTTAAGTAGAATGAGTTAACACACATGAGCCTAACGTGGGGCTCATTTTCTAAATAGAAGGATGTGTGGAAATTAAATTTTTAGCATATTTTAAAAACAATTCAACTGTGCTTACAAGGAATTGACATTATGACCGGAGAGATTTAAATATGTCGGACTTCAACAGATTTTAATGATCCGTTTAATTTGGAGAGGAGGAGACCTCTGTGGCTAAATACAGTTCCCTCTGAATGTCTGGAGCCCCCCTTAATTCACCAATTAGTGCATACACATGTACACAATATGTACACACTAACAAATACAACGGCTACAACAGTGATAAATAAATAACGTCTGGATCTAAAGTTAGAGAGAAGAAAGCTGAGCAAACATCAGTGGCAGCTCTGCTCGCAGCCCCTCTGGGACATCTGTTGTTCGCGGAGAATACTTTGTTTTTAGCGTTAAAGTGCTTTATTTATTGTTTTGAGCGGTTTTCATCACCTTATCCTTTAGTCAGCGTACAATAGCTGCATAAGACTCAAAGCATGGACTGTAGAAAAGGCAGATATCAGCCATATACATATACTGAAGTCTAAACCTGTGTCTTAGTTTACAAAAACCTGTGCGTTTCCCATTCAGGCGTTTTTGGTCTCCATTAAAAATGATTGTCATCTGTGCAGCAGGGAACAGCGTGCAGCAGGGTAATGCCAGGCGACGAGGTGGGAAAGGAGACAAACGTGGACAGGATGAAGCTGCAGCATCTGGAGATATGTCAGATATGAAGGATGAGACGGTTCATATCTCTGTGACTGGTTTGGCTGAAGTGCAGTCAGACCTGAACCCCCGGGACCCGCTTCAGAAGGTGGTCAGGTTCAGTCCTGACCTGAGCCTTCTGCTGACAGGAGGCTCAGACGGACACATACGAGTCTGGGAGGTAAACACTGTGTAGTTGTTCTTTTCACTACAGTATCATCTTTAGATATAAAAACTGCCACCATTGTGCCAAAACAGGCAAATACGATTTTGTGTCTTGGCCTCGGACAGATGACTTCTCATGGTTGTTTTAATTTTGTTGTGATTGCTGAATCCGTGACGCTCTGCTGCCACAACGGAAACTGAATGAGCAGCCAAACTCATAAAGTGGAACATTTTTCCTGAGGCCGGAGCTATTATGTTTTTCGGGTTGTCCGTACGTCTGTATGTACATTCATTAGAAATTGGCACAAACACCCACTTAGACTCAAGGCAAAGGGGGTCAAAGGTCAAGGTCACATTCATACGCTAATTGTGACAATTTCACACAAATGTCCAATAGGATAAAATGTAAATGGAGGTTTTGAGTCCTCTTTTAATTGTCACACGTGTATGCAGCACAGCGCACACAGTGATATTTAGACTCTATTTAACCCATCCTAAAATTGGGTGCAGTGGGCAGCTAATACACAGCAGTGTGTGAGCAGTGTGGGGGTTCAGTGCCTTGCTGAAGGGCACCTCGGCAATGCTCAGGAGGTACCAGACTCCGTACTTGGTCTGTTAGGGGACTTGAATCGGCGACTCTCCGGTTCCTAAGCTAAGCCAATATCGGGGGAGAGTGAACGCAGTCGGGGAATTCGTAGAGGTCAGCACAACCGGAGTGCAATGGCTGAGCCTCGCCCTGGGTGAACCATCTTCTTGGCTTCATGGTATCTCCCCTGCCAGTTAAAAGGATGAAGTGATGACTGACTACTGTGTCTTTGAGCTGCAGGTTCTGGTAAACTGCGTTTTGTCGCTCCGTGTGTTTTTTTTGCCTTCAGATGCACTTAAGTACTGAAATACTGGGAGAATCATAACCCTGCTTTTGATTTTGATGATGAACATTGAAGGCTCACTCGTGACACCCCCACTGGGCATATGCATTGAAGTGTTGACTCTGTATGTTCTTCTACAGTTTCCATCCCTGAAGAAAAAGTTTGACTTCAAAGCACATGAAGGGGAGGTTGAAGACTTGGATATGAGTCCAGGGAACAAGGTGAAACATTTTTGGTGTTTGATATTTAATGTAGGCTGGGCAGAGCTAACTAACCCCTAACTGCTGGGGGCACTATGCTGCGGCAGCCCTGTCTGTCTGTCTCTCTGTGCGTCTGTCTTTGTATCTGTGCGTCTGTCTCTCTGTGCGTCTGTCTTTGTATCTGTGCGTCTGTCTCTCTGTGCGTCTGTCTGTCGGTGCGTCTATGTGTCTGTCTTTGTATCTGTGCATCTGTGTCTGTCTGTCCGTCTGTCCGTCTGTCTGTCTGTCTGCGTCCACATGAATGTTTACATAAAGAAAGTAAGAGCAGAATAGAAACAGTATATTTTGTTGTGTTGTCATGCAGCACCTGGTGACTGTTGGCCGAGACTTCTCCTGCAGTGTATGGAGTGGATGCCAGTTGGCGATGGGTCTTAACTGGCTTGAAACGACGCCTCAAATAGCTGAGAAGACTTATCGATATATGGCTTGCAGGTAAAAAAAAGACTTCCCAGTGGTTCACCTGACCATATCTATCTGAATGATGTGACAGTGACTGGTTGTATTTTCATGTATTTCAGGTTTGGAAAGGTAGAAGACCAAAAAGACTCCCTGAGGCTCTACACAGTCCAGATCCCCCATAAACGAGACAGAAAACCTCCTCCTTGCTACCTCACCAAGTGGGACGGCAAGAGCTTCCTGCCCATGCTGACGGCTCCCTGTGGCACTGAGGTCATCTCAAGTCTGGCTGTCAGGTAACTGATAGGTTCATATATATTGTAGCGTGTTCACTGTGGATGCTGAGTGAAGCGCCTTCAACATGAGGAAGGAAGAGACGTACGGACACAACTCATGGGTGTCTGGCTGGTGTTCTGTTTGTTCTCACTATGCTCGCCTCGGCACCATTTCCCCCTCTGTATACTCAAACTGACAGAACAGTTCTGTAGAAAATGGTATAGTTTTCTTGTTGGAGCTCCTCATCATGATATTCACTGTCTGACATTTTCTATATAAAAAAGAAATCAATCAATCCAAGCTAGGAATCAATAACTTTGGCTCCGGGAATCTTTTAGTATCCAGGAAGAGCACCCAGGCTTCAACAAAGACGGGACACCAGACGAGCTTAAATGTAATAAATAGGCATATTTATTTACAACATAACATTAAAGAACTGACCAAACGTGGAAGTCAGTAATCAGCCATGTAAGCATGTATAAGGGTGTGTGAAAGTGTGCGACAAACAAAACCCAACAGCTGTGTCAAAAGGAAGAGAGGTGGAGCTCTGTGCTTTATATCCTGAGCCACAGCGGCCCAGGTGTGGCTCATCAAGCAATACAAACAGACCCCTAGTGGAGTGGAGGGGTCGTCACAGGTCTCTATACAGGTATAAGGTACTATCGTAGAGCTCTTGGTGCACACAGACGGCTATTTGATCCTTTTCTGATTCAACAACATCATGATGTCAGGAGGAGAGTCTCAATACTGTATATAAAATTAAGTAGCTTTAGCGAAAACCATTGCAGACAAATGTTACATTATGATGCATCAGTTATGTTGAGCAAGTGCCATATCTCTGAAAGTACATGTTGATCTGAAGCCAACAGGCTCCTGTAAGGGAGGACAACACAGCGGCACTTGCAGGAATTGGGAAATCGTTGTGAGTAATTTAAGATGTAAGTTTTAAGTGCATTGGGTTTATTGGGTTATGTATGGTATGGTCCTCTCAGGGTTCTTGATGGACAGTAGGGAAGGATGCTCTCGTATACTGTTCAGTCTCAAATGTACTTGCGTGTCATTTTGTTTGGAAAGGTTAATCAGACTTTGTTAGGATAAAAGCATTTTATTTCCTGCAGCATAAGAACTTGAACCTTGTCTTTGACAGTGACTCTGGAACATTTATTGGCCTTGGAACTGTGACAGGATCGGTGGCTATCTACATCGCTTTCTCCCTGCAGGTAAAGACAGTGTGGACACGCATCTTAAGCTAAGGAACACAAATCCACCAAGCAGCCCTGCTGTACGATGCTAACTTGTACTTGTTCCTTGTGTGTGTAGAAGCTGTATTATGTACAGGAGTCCCATGGCATTGTTGTGACAGATCTGGCCTTCCTGCCTGACTCGCTGAAAGGCAAAAATATCAAAGGGAATAATGAAACGGCCATGTTGAGTGTAGCCGTGGACAGCCGCTGTCAAATACACGCCGTCCCCAATCGAAGTAAGTCCTGCATCATCCTCCACTGAACACACTTAGCCTGTTTCATTACTTCGCACCTACTAACCTTATTTTGTTTTACATCTCCTCTAGGATCATTTCCTATCTGGCTAGTGCTGATCTTCTGTGGCCTCATGGTGGTGGGAGTCGTCCTCCTCCTACAGTCCCTCTTTCCGGGATTTATTTAAATCATGCAAGTGTTGTTACAGGTCGGGATTTGGACACATCTTCACATGACTTACTTTGCCGCTGTCAACATCAGCAGTCCCTAGTCCAACCTCCAAACGTCCCAGTGCTGCATCAAATCTCCCAGCCGAGCCTCTGAGGGCTCTTCCAGCTGCAGCGCTGACTCTGAAGAGCTTTGATGGTGCCCTGACATTGTCCTCATCGGCTCTTACTCAGGGTTGTTCCTCTCAGACTTACCTGTAAACCTAGTTGAATCAAACCAGGACAGACTGTGGGTTTTATTTGCTTTGATCTCTATCAATTATTCTTAATAATGATTCATGTGAGAGAGTTGAAGGGCTTAGGTTCATGAATGTTTAAAGTGTGGGATCTTTTTATTGACATATTTAAGGAACAATGTAAAAATATATAAATGATTGACACATAATGTGTCTGGTTTTGTTTTTTGTTTACACAGACACTTTAAATTAGTCTCTTTGAATAACTGCTTTGTGTGTGTTTCCATGTTATCCACCAGATTTAACAGCTGCCGATAAAATGTTAAGCATTTTAAAACATGGCTTTGTCTCAGTACATGGGTGTTTTGAATTCAAACATACAGCTACATGTTTTGACTGACAGGGATGCCGGTGTTAACTAAACATTTCAGCACAAAGGTGCAACATCTATAAATGGATTATATGATATTATTAGAAAGAAAACAGAAAAAATGAATGAAGTTGCTATAAGCATATAAGAAGTAGGGAGATGTGAAATTAAATGTTATTACAGCAAATGATGGATTGTTTTTTTATGAAGACATTTCATTTAAACACTTACTGCAAATGTTGCCCAGCAGATGTACAAAAATGTGAACGATTTTTTAAAATGATGCCCAGGTTGTATTGTAACTAATTTGGTAAAATGATAGAAGAAATAAAATATTAAGAAAGGAAGCTAAAAAACTTTTGGGCTCATGATGGTCTTGCTTCATGATCCTGAGTCTATGGTCTTAACTTAACCGCAATAAAGAAACGACCCTGCAATAAGTGATTTGTTTGGCCACTAGTGGAAACAAGGTGTGAACAGCGTTGACAAATCACATTTTAAGTTGATAGCAGACTGTTGTATTTTCAAGAAGTTTTATTTTTTTCCAAATGTGCACACCTTTTTCCATAATTTATTTTGGAAAAGCATATACAAGACAAAATCCTTCCCTCCTGAAAAATAAAAAATACGTAATAAATTTGAAAGATAAAAATAAACACTATAGAGCTATTTTCCCACATGACCAAAAACAAAAAAAAGAGATTCCCAACAGTGGATCCTAACCATTGAATGGTTTTCCAGATTTCTTCATGAACACTCAAAGTGTATGTTAATATTTTCAACAATGTGCCTTATTCTTCAAAATCAGTGTATCCTTTAAACATTTTATACTTCTGTGAATTCCTCAAAGCTCATAAATGTATTGTATAAATCACAAACGTCCTCAGACGGGCCCTCCATCGGTGCTTCCAGTCATCCCGATCCTCCATGCATTTGGCTAGCTCGCCAGTATTTTCTGCTCCCGCATCTTTCCTGAGTACATCCACGTATGTTATTGCGGGACGCCCTCGTAATGGATGCCCGTGTGTTGGCTCCCACAGCACAAGTTTGCTGGCTGGAAGCTCTTGGTGTCTCTGGCAGTGACCTGCCAGCCTCATTCTCCTGACCGCTGTGACCTTAGCGCCCCCCATACAAGTGCGTGTTGGTGACACGCTCATCCTTGTTGATGCCAAGTACCACACGCAGCATTCTCGTGTAGCACCCATCTAGGGATTTCTGCAGGGTGGGCTTCAGGGTCCAGCATTCACTGCCATACAGGAGAACAGACTCCACTGTTGCATGGAAGAAGCTGAGTTTCATTTGTCGGGGGTGGTTGGAGTTCCACATACAGGCCATGCCGTTCAGGGCCCTCCATGCAAGTGCCTTCCTCACTTTAAGGTCTTGCTCGGACGAGTTGACCCACCAGCCCAGGTATTTGAAATCATTGACTTCCTTTAGAGCAGTGCCTCCTGTTGTTTTTAGAGGTGGATGGTCCGGGGGGATGTTATATGTTATGAACTCAGTTTTCTTGGCATTTAGCTGAAGGCCAACCATGGCGCACTCTGTCTCCACTCTGCCCAGGAGTTCCTGTGCTTGCTCTACGTGGTCAGAGAGCAGACTGATGTCATCCGCATAGTCCAGGTCCGTTAGGACTAGAGCGGGGTGTCGTCTCGACCTCCTAGGTGTTATTGTGAGACCGAGTTCTAGCTCCCGTCCACTGATGGCCTTCCTGAGCGCATAGTCTAGGACTATGATGAAGAGGAAGGGGGCAAGGGTGTCCCCTTGCAACACCCCAGCCAGGATGTCAAACTCTTCACTGTTGCCATCTGGGGTTATCACCTTTCCTCTTGTACCCTTGTACATGGTCCCTATGGCCCGGAGTAAATTGTAAGGGACACCGTAGGCCTTGAGTATCTTCATCATCACGCCTCTGTGTATCGAGTCAAATGCCTTTTTGAAATCGATGAAGCACAGTACCGCTGTCAGGTTGTTCTTCTTAACCTCCTCGATGATTCTCCTCAAGGCCAAGATCTGGGTCACAGTGGTCCTCTTCTCTCGGAAACCGTTTTGGTTCTCTCTCAGGTGGGGGTCGATGGCGCTCCGTATCCGGTTCAGTATCATGCGGTTGTACATTTTTGCAATGACACAAGTCAGACTTATGCCACGGTAGTTGTCTGGCTTCGAGAGATCTCCGGACTTAGGCTCTGGGGGGATGCCGTCCGGCCCAGCACTTTTTCCCTCCTTCGACCTTTTCCTCCCACTCATCTCATTGATAACCCTCCATGCCTCCCCGTACTGCTGTTCACCATGCGCTGCCTCCACTCTCTGCACCTTCTCCATCAGCTCCTCCCCCCTGATCTTATCGTAGGTATCGAAAAGAAGCTGTTTGGCCATATTCAATACCATGCGATTCTCTGCAGTCGGCTCGTGCCCAAAGCCTCGGCGTGCTTCCTACACTCTCTCCCGCGCCACCATGACCTCCGGATGCTTGGACTTCTGGGATACTCCATTCCTCTCCATCACGCCACAGTGGATACCAAAAGTATTTACAACAAACATCAGTAATACTGACATAATAGAAAAAGAAAAAAGAGACAACAACAAGAAGGGGAGGGGGAAGGACTGCTATTTTATAATTTCCAGTTATTCTATTGGTGTTGGAGGGTCTGTTAGTTATAGTGATCTTATTATGTTCACATTTCTCTAGTTATATTGATCTTATTATATTCACATTTCTCTAGTTATAGTGATCTTATTATGTTCACATTTCTCTAGTTATATTGATCTTATTATATTCACATTTCTCTAGTTATTTTGAGCTTATTATGTTCACATTTCTCTAGTTATAGTGATCTTATTATGTTCACATTTCTCTAGTTATAGTGATGTTATTATGTTCACATTTCTCTAGTTATAGTGATGTTATTATGTTCACATTTCTCTAGTTATATTGAGCTTATAACATTCAGATTTCTCTAGTTATAGTGATCTTATTATATTCACATTTCTCTAGTTATAGTGATCTTAATATATTCCCATTTCTCTAGTTATATGAGCTTATTACATTCACATTTCTCTAGTTATAGTGATCTTATTATGTTCACATTTCTCTAGTTATAGTGATCTTATTATGTTCACATTTCTCTAGTTATAGTGATCTTATTATGTTCACATTTCTCTAGTTATAGTGATCTTATTATGTTCACATTTCTCTAGTTATAGTGATCTTATTATGTTCACATTTCTCTAGTTATAGTGATCTTATTATATTCACATTTCTCTAGTTATATTGAGCTATTACATTCACATTTCTCTAGTTATAGTGATCTTATTATATTCACATTTCTCTAGTTATAGTGATCTTATTATATTCACATTTCTCTAGTTATATTGAGCTTTTACATTCACATTTCTCTAGTTATAGTGATCTTATTATTCACATTTCTCTAGTTATAGTGATCTTATTATGTTCACATCTCTCTAGTTATAGTGAGCTTATTATGTTCACATTTCTCTAGTTATATTGAGCTTATTATTCACATTTCTCTAGTTATAGTGATCTTATTATGTTCACATTTCTCTAGTTATAGTGATCTTATTATGTTCATATTTCTCTAGTTATAGTGATCTTATTATGTTCATATTTCTCTAGTTATAGTGATCTTATTATGTTCATATTTCTCTAGTTATAGTGAGCTTATTATATTCCCATTTCTCTAGTTATAGTGATCTTAATATATTCCATTTCTCTAGTTATAGTGAATCTTATTACATTCACATTTCTCTAGTTATAGTGATCTTATTATATTCACATTTCTCTAGTTATAGTGATCTTATTATTTCACATTTCTCTAGTTATAGTGATCTTATTACATTCACATTTCTCTAGTTATAGTGAGCTTATTATGTTCACATTTCTCTAGTTATAGTGATCTTATATTTACATTCCATTCTCTAGTTATAGTGAGCTTATTACTGTTCACATTTCTCTAGTTATAGTGATCTTATTATGTTCACATTTATCTAGTTATAGTGATCTTATTACATTCACAATTTCTCTAGTTATAGTGAGCTTATTATGTTCACATTATGCTAGTTATAGTGATCTTATTATTTCACATTTCTCTAGTTATAGTGAGCTTATTATTTCACATTCTCTAGTTTATAGTGATCTTAATATATTCACATTTCTCTAGTTATATTGAGCTTATTATGTTCACATTCTCTAGTTATAGTGATCTTAATTATGTTCACATTTCTCTAGTTATAGTGATCTTATATGTTCACATTTCTCTAGTTATAGTGATCTTATTATGTTCACATTTCTCTAAGTTATAGTGATCTTATTATGTTCACATTTCTCTAGTTATAGTGATCTTATTATGTTCACATTTTCTCCTAGTTATAGTGATCTTATTATATTCACATTCTCTAGTTATATTGAGCTTATTATATTCACATTTCTCTAGTTATAGTGATCTTATTATATTCACATTTCTCTAGTTATAGTGATCTTATTATAGTTCACATTTCTCTAGTTATAGTGAGCTTATTACATTCACATTTCTCTAGTTAGTGATCTTATTATATCACATTTCTCTAGTTATCAGTGATCCTTATTATGTTCACAATTTCCTTAGTTATAGTGATCTCTTACTATGTTCACATTCTCTAGTTATGATGATCTAATATTATGTTCACATTTCTTAGTTTTATAGTGATCTTCTTATGTTCACATTTCTCTAGTTATAGTAGCTCTTATTACATGTTCACATTTCTCTAGTTATAGTGAGCTTATTACATTCACATTTCTCTAGTTATAGTGATCCTATTATTTTCACATTTCTCTAGTTATAGTGATCTTATTATGTTCACATTTCTCTAGTTATATTGAGCCTTATTATGTTCCACATTTCTCTAGTTATCTTGATCTTATATATGTTCACATTTCTCTAAGTTATAGTGATGCTTATTATGTTCACATTTCTCTAGTTATGTGAGCTTATATGTTACATTTCTCGAGTTATAGTAATCTTATTATGTAACATTCTCAGTTATAGTGATTTTATTATGTTACATGTCTCTAGTTATATTGAGCTTATTATATTCACATTTTCTCTAGTTATTGTGAGCTTTCTATGTTCACCATTTCTCTTGTTATAGTGATCTTAGAATATATTTACATTTCTGTAGTTATAGTGATCTTATTATGTTCACATTTCTTTAGTTATAGTGATCTTATTATGTTCACATTTCTCTAGTTATAGTGAGCTTATTATGTTCACATTTCTCTAGTCATAGTGATCTTATTACATTCACATTTCCCTAGTTATAGTAATCTTATTATGTTCACATTTCTCTAGTTATAGTGATCTTATTATATTCACATTTCTCTAGTTATAGTGAGCTTATTACATTCACATTTCTCTAGTTATAGTGATCTTATTATTTTCACATTTATCTAGTTATAGTGATCTTATTATTTTCACATTCTCTAGTTATAGTGATCTTATTATGTTCACATTTATCTAGTTATAGTGAGCTTATTATGTTCACATTTCTCTAGTTATATTGAGCTTATTATATTCACATTTCTCTAGTTATAGTGATCTATTATGTTCACATTTCTGTAGTTATAGTGAGCTTATTATGTTCACATTTCTCTAGTCATAGTGAGCTTATTACATTCACATTTCCCTAGTTATAGTAATCTTATTATGTTCACATTTCTCTAGTTATAGTGATCTTATTATATTCACATTTCTCTAGTTATAGTGATCTTATTACATTCACATTTCTCTAGTTATAGTGATGCTTATTATGTTCACATTATCTAGTTATAGTGATCTTATTATGTTCACATTTCTCTAGTTATAGTGATCATTATTATGTTCACATTTCTCTTAGTTATAGTGATCTTATTATGTTCACATTTCTCTAGTTATATGATGATCTTATTATGTTCACATTTCTCTAGTTATAGTGAGCTTATTATGTTCACATTTCTCTAGTTATAGTGATATAGTGCATTCTTATTATATGTTCAATTCACATTTCTCTAGTTATAGTGATCTTATTATGTTCACATTTCTCTAGTTATAGTGATCTTATTATATTCACATTTCTCTAGTTATAGTGATCTTATTATGTTCACATTTCTCTAGTTATATTGATCTTCTTATATTCACATTTCTCTAGTTATAGTGATCTTATTATGTTCACATTTCTCTAGTTATATTGAGCTTATTATATTCACATTTCTCTAGTTATAGTGATCTTATTATGTTCACATTTCTCTAGTTATAGTGAGCTTATTATGTTCACATTTCTCTAGTTATAGTGATCTTATTATATTCACATTTCTCTAGTTATAGTGATCTTATTATGTTCACATTTCTCTAGTTATATTGAGCTTATTATATTCACATTTCTCTAGTTATAGTGATCTTATTATGTTCACATTTCTCTAGTTATAGTGATCTTATTATGTTCACATTTCTCTAGTAATATTGAGCGTATTACATTCACATTTCTCTAGTTATAGTGATCTTATTATGTTCACATTTCTCTAGTTATAGTGATCTTATTATGTTCACATTTCTCTAGTTATATTGAGCTTATTACATTCAAATTTCTCTAGTTATAGTGATCTTATTATGTTCACATTTCTCTAGTTATATTGAGCTTATTACATTCACATTTCTCTAGTTATAGTGATGTTATTATCTTCACTTTTCTCTAGTTATATTGAGCTTATTATATTCACATTTCTCTAGTTATTGGCTTCTAGTTCACTTCTCTGTTATAGTGATCTTGATATATTTACATTCTGTAGTATAGTGATCTTATTATGTTCACATTTCTTTAGTTATAGTGATCTTATTATGTTCACATTCTCTAGTATAGTGGACTATTATGTTCACATTCTTAGTATAGTGATCTTATTACATTCACATTTCCCTAGTTATGTATTTTTATGTTCACCATTCTCTAGTTATAGGATTATTAGATTAACATTTCTTAGGTTATAGTGAGCTTATTACATTACATTCTCTAGTTATAGTGATCTTATATTTTCACATTTTCTAGTTATAGTGATTATATTTTCACATTTCCTAGTTATAGTGATCTTATTATGTTCACATTTTCTAGTTATAGTGGCGTTATTATGTTCACATTTCTCTAGTTATAATTGAGCTTATATATTCACATTTCTCTAGTTATAGTGATCTTATTTGTTCACATTTCTTAGTTATAGTGAGCTTATTATGTTCACATTTCTCTCGTCATAGTGATCTATTACATTCAACATTCTCTACTAGTTATAGTAATCTTATTATGTTCACATTTCTCCTAGTTATAGTGCTCTTATTATATTCACATTTCTCTAGTTATAGTGAGCTTATTACATTCACATTTCTCTAGTTATAGTGATCTTATTATGTTCACATTTCTCTAGTTATAGTGAGCTTATTATATTCACATTTCTCTAGTTATAGTGATCTTATTATGTTCACATTTCTCTAGTTTATATTGAGCTTATTACATTCAAATTTCTCTAGTTATAGTGATCTTATTATGTTCACATTTCTCTAGTTATATTGAGCTTATTACATTCACATTTCTCTAGTTATATTGATGATTATTATGCTTCCACCTTTCTCTAGTTATATTTAGCTTATTTATGTTGACATTTCTCTAGTTATAGTGATCTTATTATGTTTCAATATTTCTCTAGTTATGGTGAGCTTATTATATTCACATTTCTCTAGTTATAGTGATCTTATTATGTTCACATTTCTCTAGTTATAGTGATCTTATTATGTTCACATTTCTCTAGTATATTGGAGCTTATTACATCTCAGTTATCTTGTTATATTCATCTTAGAATATTTTACATTTCTCTAGTTATAGTGATCTTATTATGTTCACATTCTCTAGTTATAGTGACTTTATGTTCACATTTCTCTAGTTATGTGAGTTAATGTATCTTATTATGTGTTATTACATTTTCCCTAGTTATAGTGATTTATTAGTCACATTTCTCTAGTTATGTGAGCTTATTAATTCACATTCTCTAGTTAGTGATCTTATGATTTTCACATTTATCAGTTATAGGATCTATAATTCAATTTCTCTATGTTATAGGATCTTATTATGTTCACATTTATTAGTTATAGTGAGCTTGATTATGTTCACATTTCTCTAGTTATAGTGATCTTATTATGTTCACATTTCTGTAGTTATAGTGAGCTTATTATGTTCACATTTCTCTAGTCATAGTGAGCTTATTACATTCCCATTTCCTAGTTATAGTAATCTTATTATGTTCAATTCTCCGTTATAGTGATCTTATATATTCACATTTCTTAGAAGTGACTTATTACATTCAAGTTTCTAGTTATAGTGATCTATTATTCACATTTCTCTAGTTATAGTGATCTTATTATGTTCACATTTCTCTAGTTATAGTGTCTATTATTTCACATTTCTTAGTATAGTGATCTTATTATGTTCAATTTCTCTTTATATGGCTTATTATGTCACATTTCTCTAGGTATATTGAGTCTTATAATATTCACATTTCTCTAGTTATAGTGATCTATTATGTTCAATTTATCTAGTTATAGTTGATCTTATTATATTCACATTTCTCTGTATAGTGATCTTATTATGTTCAATTTCTCTAGTTTAGTGATCTATTAATTCACATTTCTCTAGTTATAGTGATCTTATTATGTTCACATTTCTCTAGTTATATGAGTTATTATATTCACATTTCTCTAGTTATGTGAGCTTATATGTTCACATTTCTCTCAGTTATAGTGAGCTTATTACATTCACATTTCTCTAGTTATAGTGATGCTTATTATGTTCACATTTCTTAGTTATAGTGAGTTATTATATTTCACATTCTCTAGTTATATTGAGCTGTATTACATTACATTTCTATAGGTTATAGTGATCTTATTATATCACATTTCTCTAGTTATGTGATCTTATTATGTTTCACATTTCTTAGTTATGAGTGATCTTATTATGTCATAGTTTCTAGTTATAGTGATCTTATTATTGTTCACATTTTCTCTAGTTATAGTGATCTTATTACCTCACATTTCTCTAGTATATTGGAGCTTATTAGTTCACATTTCTTTTAGTTATATGAGCTTATTATATTCACCATTTCTCTAGTTAGTGAATCTTATTATGTTCACATTCTAGTTATAGTGATTTATGATGTTCACATTCTCTAGTATGTGATGTCTATTTACATTCACATTTCTCTAGTTATAGTGACTTATTATGTTCACATTGCTCTATTTATAGTGATTTTTATTCACATTTCTTAGTTATAGGATTTTATTATGGATCACATTTCTCATTAAGTGATCTTTATATGTTCACATTCTTAGTTATAGTGTCTTATTATGTTCACATTTCTCTAGTTATAGTGAGCTTATTATATTCACAATTCTCTAGTTATAGTGATCGCTTATGATGTTCACATTTTCTCTAGTTATGTAGTGAGCTTTTAGTTATTCACATTTCTCTAGTTATAGTGATCTTATTATGTTCACAGTTATAGTATTATGTATATTGAGCTTATTATAGTGCAACATTTCTCTAGTTATGTGAGCTTTCTAGTTCACATTTCTCTAGTTATAGTGATCTTAATATATATTCACATTTATCTAGTTATAGTGAGTCTATTATGTTCACATTTCTCTAGTTATAGTAGCTTATTATGTTCAACATTCTCTAGTTATAGTGAGCTTATGACATTCACATTCTATTCTATAGTGATCCTATTATGTTCACTTCTCTATTATAGTGATCTTATTATGTTCACATTCTCTAGTTATATTGAGCTTATTATGTTCACATTTCTCTATTTATTGAGCTTATTATTTCACATTTCTCGTATAGTGATCTTATTATGTTCAAATTTCTCTAGTTATGGTGGCTTATTATTCACATTTATCGAGTTATAGTATCTTATTATGTTACATTTCTTAGTTATAGTGATTTTATTATTTCACATTTCTCTAGTTATATTGAGCTTATTATATTCACATTTCTCTAGTTATGGTGAGCTTTCTATGTTCACATTTCTCTAGTTATAGTGATCTAGATATATTAATTTCATTTACTATTGTTCATCTTAGTTATAGTGATCTTATTATGTTCACATTTCTCTAGTTATAGTGAGCTTATTATGTTCACATTTCTCTAGTATAGTGATCTTATTACATTCACATTCTCTAGTTAATAGTAATTTATTATGTTCACATTTCTCTAGTATAGTGATACTGATTATATTCACATTTCTCAGTTATAGTGAGCTTATTACATTCAAATTTCTCTAGTTATAGTGATCTTATTATTTTCACATTTATCTAGTTATAGTGATCTTATTATTTTCACATTTCTCTAGTTATAGTGATCTTATTATGTTCACATTTATCTAGTTATAGTGAGCGTATATGTTCACATTCTCTAGCTATTTATGGAGATTATTATATTCACAGTTTCTCTAGTTATAGTGATCTTATTATGTTCACATTTCTTAGTTTATAGATGAGCTTATTATGTTCACATTCTCTAGTATAGTGATCTTATTACAGTCACATTTCCTCTAGTTATAGTGATCTTTTATGTTCACATTTGATAGTTATATGATCTTATTATATATTCACATTTCTCTAGTTATATGAGTATGAGCTTATTACATTTCAATTCTTGTTATAGTGATCTATTTATGTTCACATTCTCTAGTTATAGTGAGCTTATTATTTCACATTTCTGCGTTATAGTGATCTTATTATTGCACATTTCTCTAGTTATAGTGAGCTTTATAAGTTCAAAATTTCTCTAGTTATAGTGATCTTATTATGTTCACATTTGTTTACTCTAGTTATATTGACTATTAATTCAAATTTCTCTCAGTTATAGTGCTTATTATATTCACTTTCTCTAGTTATATGACTTATTATGTACTTTCTTAGTTATAGGATCTTATTATGTCATTATCTCTAGTATAGGATCTTATTATTCACATTTCTCTAGTTATAGTGATCTTATTATGTGTACACATTTTCGCAGTTATAGTGAGCTTATTATGTTCACATTCTTAGTAATAGATGATCTTATTATGTTCATCATTGTTATATGTAATTTTCACATTCTCTAGTATAGTGATCTTATTATTCACATTTCTCTAGTTATATTGAGCTTATTATTACATTTCTCAGTTATAGTGTTCTGTATTAGTTCAAATTTCTCTAGTTATAGTGATCTTATTATGTTCACATTTCTCTAGTTATAGTGAATTATTATTTCACATTCTCTAGTTATACTGACTGCTATTAAATTCACATTTCTCTAGTTATATGATCTTATTATGTTCACATTTCTCTAGTTAGTATTAGTATTCAATTTCTAGTTATAGTGATCTTATATTCACATTCTCTAGTTATATGAGATTTAGTTTATGTTTAATGTTATATAGTTATATTGGCTTTTATATTCACATTTCTCTATTATAGGGCTTATTATGTTCACATTTCTCTAGTTATAGTGATTTATTATTTATTTCTTAGTTATCGTGATCTTATTATGTTCACATTTCTCTAGTTATAGTGATCTTATTATGTTCACATTTCTCTAAGTTTATAGTGATTTACATTCACATTTTTTTTCTCTAGTTAATAGTACTCTCTTACCCCCCTCCCCTTCTTCTCTGATGT
>NW_021166880.1:0-30993 GCF_900634415.1 Cottoperca gobio | reverse complement strand
AAAGAGCTAATCTGGTTAGTTCTGTTTACATTCCTAAAGTATATTAAATGGAAATGTTTTTCAGGGTTTGGGATGAGCTTGAATTCGAATGTACACCTTGAAAATGTTTCATCTGCAAAGTCACGTACGTAAACCAAACATTGTTTGATGTTTGAATTGAACAAAACCCCTCGCGTATTTATTTGTCGTCTCGGCATCATTAAATAATCCAAGTTAATCTGCTTTGACTGCTGATCTACTCTTAAAAAGCTTGCATGACCACGCAAACATTCTGCTTTTGTTGCTTTATTTTGTAGGAGTTTGTATTTATTTATACTTTCGATTTCTTTTTCTCTGTCCACTGCAGAAAGATCCGTTCATTCAGATGTACGAGGAGCGCTCGGTGGATGTGGCGGCTACGTCTGCAGGCTCATGGACCAGATGCCGACGTCTCCTAGCTCCCCCATGTACATGGACTGATGTGTGTAAAGCACGACGAGATAGAAACACATCACTAAATATTCACCAGTCTGCAACAATAGATGCATTAAAAAAACAAAGTAAAAACAAATCCTTGTGTACATTTGCTTGGTCCCCTTATTGCCGTGTTAAAAAAGAGAATTGTAAGCGTAAAAAACACAAAAAAAACACCTACCATTTGCAATGAAAGTGGTGTCATGTCTGTATAATATATCAACACTTCTGTTTCTCTTCAAACACTCACCGTCATGTAAGTATAATAGCAGCTGAATCACTCCTTAATGAGGACACGTGTCAGTGGTTAGTACAGTGATTTAATAATATAATAATAAATAATTGTGAACTTGTATTTATAGAACCAAACTCATGTGGAGATTCTTCTACATACTGGAATCATGCTCTTTTTGAATCGTCCCACCTCTTCCATGTACGTAACTGAAAGCATCGTGTTTGGGTATCTTAATGGAACTTTTGCTTCTCTGGATATAAAGCCGTTAAAAAAAACAGAATCCTGTGCACCTCAGACGGAGGCTGCCGCCCTCCTTGCAACCGTGACTATATGCTGATGTATGAATAAAGACAGAGAAAGGAAGTGTGTGTTCTGCCTCTTTTATTCAATGGGGGTTTATATCTGTGTATTCGGAGTGTACTCTATGCATCTACAACATTTCAGAGGCAAATATTGTTATTTTAAAATGTTTGTGACAGCTTTTGTTACTTTGTGCACATTCAGATTAATAATATAAAAATGTAATCAATTAGACGTGTTGTTATAGGTTAAGATACGCAGCATATATATAGCAATTAAAGGACATTACGCTCATTTCCAGGTTCATACTTGTATTTTGTTTCATGCTTTAATGTTCAAAACATACATTTCTATATTCACCCTCTGACACAATGTGTATGTTGTATTTTTATTTGTAGTATAAAGTATATATTTGGCTTTTGATTAATTTACTGCTGCCATTAATGTTGTATTTTACTGCTGTAGTTTGTCCATTTTAACTTCTTTATACACTGTTGGGGAATTTACAGCAACTCTATTATAGGATATCTTATTTGTAGTGCATTTGAGCTTTCTCAACTCATAAAGAAACAAAAAACTACAATTTATTTAAAACAATTAAAATTTAAATACAGGAATATGATGAATAATGTCATCTCGAAAAGTAACTAAATATATTTAAATACTTTGTTTGTTTTTTATCAGTTTATCAGTCCTCCCTATAAGCATAACCGCGAAGACCCTCTTCTTCAGTCGGGACGGCTTCCCGACCACACGGGGGCTCCACCCGGTGTTCGAGTTACCGCCCTTGAGGCACCTAAGACCTTGACACCGCCAGCTCATCACCTTAGTCTCTCAGCAATAAGTTTGAACCTCGCCCCACTCAGGTTCATGCCCCCAACCCTCCCAACATGGATGGCTGAACAAAGCTCCGCCAGAGGTGTGGTTAGTTCTTGAAGATCCCCAGGACAGGGCTTCCTCCAGACGTTCCTCCGTTCATCCGCACTACTACACCCGTTTGGGTTATCAGGTCTGTCCAGAGTCTTCCCCACCCTTGATCCAACTCACAACCAGATGGTGATCAGTCGACATACTCCGCGCCCCTCTCCTTCACCCGAGTGTCCAAAACATGCGGCCATCAGATCAGATGATACATTAACGAAATCGATCATTGGACCTTTGGCCTATGGTGGCTCTGTACCACACGGCACTTATGAGCATCCTTCATGTTCGAACATGGTTTTTGTTTATGGCCGTTCCATACTATCACAGAAGTTCCCAACCACAAACGACGTTCGGTTTAGATCAGTGAGGAGCCCTTCCTCCCATCACGCCTCCTCCGTTGTCTCCATCTTTCCCACGTGTGCGTTGAAAGTCTCCCAGCAACGACTACGGAGCCCCTACTGACCCCTTGCAGGCTCCTTCAGGTCTCCCCAAGAAGTCGACTACCTCAGAACTGCGTTTGGGGGCATAGGCACAAACACCATTCAAGGTTTTCCTCCCCCCCATAACCCGAAGTCGAGGAGGCTACCCTCTCTCGCCACCGGGATAACTACTCCAACGTAGCGGCGCTCAGCCTGGGGCAGCTAGTGAGTACTCCCACCCCGCCCGAAAAACCGCCTCCACACCTTGGGCAACTCCGAAAGAATAGAGTCCACCCCTATCCGGAGTAGTACTTGTTCCAGACCAAGACTGTGCGTGGAGGGTTAAAAAAAGCCCCAACCCAGATCCAACTGGGTAGCGATCCACCCTCCCGCTACTAGTGGTCCGTCTCCTTCCCCCACAGAGAGGTGACGTCTCCACGTCCGCGAGCCAGCCTCTGCTGCCCGGGTCTGGTCCGTCGAGTCCCTTACCAACCTGACTCTGGGTGTGCAGACGGTACAGAGCCCCGACCCCAGCGTTTGTTCCCATTGATGTGGGGTGCCCACGGATGGATGTTATGGAGGCCACCATATTCGGTGCTTGCTTCTTCGGGTGCTGTGCCACGACCGGGCTTCGTGTTGGCAAACCGTCCTGCACCAGGGCGTGCCGCTGGTCCGTGGCCCTGTGGCGCCTCTTGGGCCTGGCTCCAGAGACGTGGGCCCGCGGCTTCTCCGGTGCGAGGGGCTCTCCTTCTCTTTTCCTTTCTTTCATGAGAGTCGTTTTTGAACCATTTCTTAGTCTGGGCCCCTCACCTGAGACGCATTTGCCTTGGGAGACCCTAACCAGGAGCACTAGGCTCCAGACCAACACAGCTCTATGTCATAGGGACCACAAACCCTCTCCAACCACGATACGTGATGGTTCCCAGAGAGGAAATGTAAATTAATGTACGGTATTAATTATTATTATAATCATTATTATTATTATTACATTATTATTATCACACTTCTCACCTCCAGAAAAAAGTAAAGTCTACTCCAAGGTACTGGAAAGGAGGTTCGGCCCGGTAGTCGACCTCTGATTGAAGAGGAACATTGGATCCGTCGGGTCGTGAACACAGACCAACTCTTTACCCCGCAAGGATCCTGGAGGGGCCTGGAGTACGCCATCCCGTCTACATTGTTTTGTGGATGGATAAGGCATATACCGGTCCCCCGGGTGATATTTTGGGAGGTGCTGCGGGAGTATGGTGAGGGGGTCACTCCAATCCCTGTAGCGCCCAAAGCGAGAGTTGTGTCCGGATACTTCGGCAGTAGTCGGACTCTCGTTTCCAGTGAATGTTGGCCTCCGCCAGGGCTGCGCTTTATCACATCACCAATCCTGTTTGTGATGTTCATGGACGGATATCGAGGCGTAGTCGTGAAGGAGCGGGGTTGCATTTTTCGGTGACCTGATGATCTCATCGCTGCTCTTTGCAGATGATGTGGTCCTTATGGAATCATCGGTCTGTGAACCTTCAACAGTCACTGGATCGGTTCGGTGGCGTGTTGGGATGAGATCAGCAAACCTCAAAATCTGAGGTCATGGCTCCAGCAGGAAACGGTGGATTGCCTACTCCCAGGGTATGGGAATGAACGCATTACCCCAATGAAGGAGTTCAAGTACTCGGTCTTGTTCGGGCTAGTGGGGGATACTGGAGCGAGAGATTGGCCCGAGAATCGGAGCGCGGCAGCGGGGCGGTTTACATTCACTTTATTATTACCGCAACCGTTTGAACGAAAAGAGAGCTGTAGCAGAAGGCAAAAGCTCTCGATCTACCGGTCGATCTCGTTCGCTACCCTCACCTATGGTATGAAGGCTTGGGTCATGACCGAAAGACCAGATCTACGGGTACAAGGTCGGCCGAAATGGGTTTTCTCAGACGGTTGGCTGGCGTCTCCTTAGAGATAGGGGAGAAGCTCCGCATCCGTGAGAGACTCGGAGTAGAGCCGCTGCTTCTTTACGTTGAAAGGAGCCAGTTGAGGTGGTTCGGGGCATCTAGTACGGATGCCACCCTGGGCGCCTCCCTAGGAGGTGTTTCCAGGTCACTCCACTGGAGGAGACACCGGGGAAGACCCAGGACTTTCTGTGGAGAGATTATTCTCCTCACTGGGACGCCTCAGTATCCTCCCCCAGTGTTCGGAGCTGGAGGATGTGGCCGCTGAGAAGGGAAGATTGGGGTTCCTACTGGAGCTGCCTGCCCACCGCGACCCGAGCCCGAATAAGCGGTAGACGATGGCATGGATATTATTATTATTATTATCATTATTATTATGATCATTATTATTATCATGATTATTATTATTATTATTATCATTATTACTTATCAGTATTATTATTATCATTATTATTATTATTCTTATTATTATTATATTATTATTATTATTATTACATTATTATTATCATCATTATTATCATTATTATTATCATCTATTATTATTATTATTATTATATTATTATTATCATTATTTCATTATTATTATATTATTATTATTACATTATTATTTCATTATTATTATTATCATTATTATTATTATTATTATCATCATTATATCATTATTATTATCATCTATTCATTATTATTATTATCATCATTATTATTATTATTATTATAATTATTATTATTATTATCATTATGATCAATTATTAGTTCATCATTATTATTTCTCATTATTATTATTATTATTATTATTATTAATTATTATCATTATTATCATTATAATTATTATCATTATTTTATCAGATTTTATTATGATATTATCATTATTATTATCATTATTATTATTATCATTATTATATTATTATTATTATATTATCATCATATTAGCATTATTATTATCTCATTATTATCATTATTATATCATTATTATTATTATTATTTATTATTATTATTATATTATTATCATTAATTATCATTATTATTACATCATTATTATGATTATCATTATTATCATTATTATTATTATTAGTATTATTAATCATTATTAATCATCATTTTTATCATTATTATTTCATTATTATTATATTTTAATGATAAACACTACAAAGAAAACCAAGAGTGGTATATTTGAAAGAAAACGTAAAACACACCTTTTAAGCCTGGCTTTTTATTGTGTTCTGTGTTATGATATTATACTGTTTTAAGCCTCGTCCTGTGAAATCTATATATTAATGTCTGACCGGCTTTTTATTTTTTTGTGTTGGCCTATTTTATTTTGTTTTTTTGATTTATGTTTTAATCAAGATATTATATATATTTAATCTCCTTTATAAAGCCCTTTGTTTAACCACCGTTTTTATTTTTATTTTAAATATATAGATTATAATAGATTTTTCTTGATTTACTTGAAAACCAGAATGAGGCAACAAGTCCACGTCCATTAAAACGCCACATTCTTGCCTGGGAACGCGGTGATGTCCAAGTGATAAACAGCTCCATCTAGTGGACAGTCGCAGGCACTGCATTTATTTTATTTATGATTATAAGATGTCCACCCGCCATACCATTTCTATTATTAAATAAATAGCTCTGTAATAAATAATACTAATAATCATTAATAAGTTATAGTACATAAACATTTATCACATTCAAAAGAATTGATTTTTGCTTCATTAACTAATTGCTGTGGTTGTTGTGCACAATTATAATAAAACCTAAAACAGATTAATTATACGTTCTTGTTTCAGAGTCTTGCGAAAGAATAAAATAGCTAAATCCAGAAAGTTATATATAATAATAATACTAATAATATAATAGAAAAATTCATTTTGCACAAGACTAAAATATATACAAAAATTGTTTAAACTACTGACATGCTTTTTTATTTCTTTTTATTAAGAGACAATATGGACCACCATAACACAGATTATTATAGTTTCTCTTCTTGTCAGTCTTGCAGAAATATACTGAAAATGTAATATCATGTTTGTTTGCTATATGTCCTCTGATAGATGGAACTTTGTTGTCTGAAATAAAAGTTACATTTAAATATTTTTGTGTAATTTTTCATATGTATTTTTCCTCCATTCCTATAAAGGAACAATCCCGTCCTCTAAATGTAAAGCTCATAATATAATAGCAGAATGAGTGCTTTTACTTTTGTATGTTTAGCTGATAATACTAACACACTTTTACTTCAGTGTATTTTTACATAGGGTGGGATCTGAATACGTCTTTGCTGCTACGTATTCTCACACATGATCATTAATAATAATACCTCCATGTTGTTCACTCCGGGTTGTATTTGCTTATCATCAAAACCTCAGGGTTCGTCTGTCTGTCGGACCCGACATTCTCTCACATGAGCTTCCCGGGAGAAGTCCTGATCGGATTGCTTCAGCTGGTGACGGTTCCTCTCCTCGGTGACGAGTGTGATCACAGTGAGCTGCAGGTTGATTTCTCTCAACGTGTGTGCAGACGTTACATTAAAGCACGCTGCACCCTGTTAGGTCCTAAATGTTACGTTGAATATTTTTTTACATCTCGTTAATTATTTTCATGTTTTAACCCTTAAATCTGCCATGAAATAAATATTAACATTATTTTTTAAATAAAATGAAATAAATAATAAATTACAGTTTTTAACACAACATCGTCCTGATCATACCAAATACTCCATTATTATTTTTAATCATTAATAATTAACTGTACATTATTGTGTGTGTCCCAAATTTTATTTTTACTAAGACATCAAAATAATAAATGTCTGCCGCTGTTTAAAATTCTCCCCATGGCAGGTTATGCAGGCTTTGAAAGAACTTTGTCAGTAAAACCAGCCCTCGTACTTTGGCCTTTTCGACTCGTCCTTTGTAAGGCTTGAGAGAGGATGAAAATAAAAAGTGTTAAAAGGAGGAGGGTGCAGTTCAGCCGTTTGTCCACCAGGGGGACAGAGAGACCAAAGATTTCCTGACATTAAAACATCATTTAAACTCCAAACAGTCGTTTTCTATTTGTATCTGTAACATGTGAATAAAGCTTTAAAAGTTTGACTTCATCAGCATAAAAAAAAAATCCTAATTCATCAGATAAATTAGTATTTTTTATTCAATTAAACTTTCTCTGATGACTATGTCTTGTGAGTTCAACATAAATACATATGTGGTTATATAAATGTATTTTATAAATGATGGTGCTGAACTCTACTCTAATCCTACAACTAGAATAATACTAATAATATAAGTGAAGCCGAATGTTAGTTTGTAACTGCAGAGTTTAAACACTAAAAGGTTTTGGGTACAGCGCTGAACATTTCGCTGCAGCATGTTTTCACCCAGCAGCGTTTTCTTACCACACGTTGACAAAGGAGATGAATTTGGGAGAGAAGCGTCGCTCCTCAGAGTTGCAGAGCTGCGGCGGGTCTCCTCGCACCACCTGGGTCAGCTGGTCGAACACACTGTTCCACTTCGGGTAGGGGAACCTCCCTGTGGCCAGCTCATACTGACACACACCACACACACACAACATACAGAGAACACACAACATACAGAGAACACACAACATACAACACACACACAACATACAGAGAACACACAACATACAACACACACACAACATACAGAGAACATAGAACATACAGAGAACACACAGAGAACACACAACATACAGAGAACACACAACATACAGAGATCATACAGAGAACACACAACATACAACACACACAACATACAGAGATCATACAGAGAACACACAACATACAGAGAACACACAACATACAGAGAACACACAACATACAGAGAACACACAACATACAGAGAACATACAGAGAACACACAACATACAGAGAACACACAACACACAGAGAACACACAAAGAACACACAACATACAGAGAACACACAACACACAAAGAACACACAAAGAACACACAACATACAGAGAACACACAACATACAGAGAACACACAGAGAACATACACACAACACACAACAAGAAGTTAATCAGAAACTCATTTTTTCCATTCCATTTCCTGTTTATTTCACAATAAGAGCCCCTAGTTTAATATTCCTCTCACACAGGCTGATGCTATGCTGAATGCACCGCTTTACAGGACGACATGTACTGATTATTACAAACCACCAGATGTCACCAACGTGTTGAATTTAAAGCCTCAAATCTTTTCTCAGCACTAAGAGAAAGAAAGTTTCATCCGTCCATCAAGAGGGAAGTTTCAAGCTGCATGGAAACAAGCAGGAACATTAAATGTGTTTTAAATGCACAATATGTCATATTCTGCCATTCGGGGTCTTTCCATCAAAACAATAACAAAAGATGGAGTTGGGTGTGGTGGTGCAGCAGTGGTGCATCATGGGAGTTCTTCTTGAATAAAGCAGTTTGAGGTTAAACATCAGAGTTCCTCCTGCACGCTGTTCGGCTGCCACTAACGTTTGTCAGCTTGTTCCTCTGAGAACTTCAGATCCAGACGTCCGACGACTAAAATCCTTCAAATACAGAGTTAAAAACACCAGGATGTACAAAGTGTCTTAAAATACAGTTTTTTCATATTAATTTAGTTCTTTTTTACTTTTTCTTAAATATATATTTTATTGTAATGTCTTTTGTACAGCTCTTTCATTTTAATTCAGATATATAGAACATATTTTATAGTATTTATTCATATGTATTAATATTTGTATTATGTATTTGTATTCTATGCAGTTCTTTCATTTGAACTATTGTACATATGTTCTGGTTTTTCTTCATATTTTTATTGTGATTCTATATTCATGATTCTTGATTTTTGCACTTTCTTTTCTTTTTCATTTAATTTAATGTTTTGTATGTTTATGTTGTGCTCCTAAACACCAAAGCAAATTCCTTGTAGGTGAAAATGTAGTTGGCAATAAAGCGGACTCTGACTCGTCCTCTCACCCGACGGTGATCATCTGGCTGAGATCCAGGTGGACGCTGTTGAGATGGACGATGAAAACGGCTGCGACCACCTCGTAGAGGGTCGTTCCGTCCACGTTGACGTTGGTCCCGATGGGCAGCATGAAGCGAGTGATCCTGCGGTCGATGTTGTTCTTCTCCTCGCAGCATCGGATGGTGAGCGGCAGCGTGGCCGAGCTGCGACACACAACGCACGCTTCTCTCAGTGCACGGCAAGAAATCATGAAAAGTTCACGATAAATGTAAAAGAAACAAGCACAAGCACACATCCTCTGACCTGGACGAGATGAGCACCGCGGTCAGTAAGGCGGGGGAAACCCCCCGGATGAAGGTCCAGGGGTTACGCCTCACGCTCATAATGCACGATGATCACCAAGACCAGCGGTGTCACAATACCCCGGTATTGGCGATAACCGTGATATTTAAAAAAAAAAAAAAAGAATATATATATATATATATATATATATATATATATATATATATATAATAATAAATAAAAAAAAAAGATATAAAAGATATAAAACAATAATAAAATATAACAAATTAAAATTAAAATAACACATGCAAAAGTGAAATTATACAATGTAAAAATATTTAAAAAAAATATATATTATATATATATATATATTTCTAATAATAATAATAATAATAATAATCATAATACATTTTATTTATAAGTGCACTTTTCATTTGCGTAAACAAACCTCAAAGTGCTACAGAGTAACAACGATGAGCAAAATATACATTTGGTAGACAAGACAACACTTTAAAAAGGTTAAAGTCGAGCAACATGCTGTTAAAAAGATGCGTTTTTAGGCCGGTTTTAAAAGCATCCACAGTCTGTGGCGTCCTCAGATGTTCAGGGAGAGCGTTCCACAGTCTGGGAGCGGCAGAGCAGAAGTCCTGGGGGGAAGGAGGAGGTTAGCCTTTACAGAACGGAGGTTTCTTGTGGAGGTTTGTGGGGTGAGCTGTTCTCTGACGTAGGATGGAGCAGCTCCGTGAATGCACTGATGGGTGTAAAGGGAGACTTTATAATCAATCCTGAGTGAGACCGGGAGCCAGTGCAGTGATTTGAGGATGGGTGTGATGTGTTCGTACTTTCCCACTCTCATCAGGATCCTAGCAGCGCTGTTCTGGATGTATTGCAGCTTCTGGATGTTTTTGCTAGGAATCCCGATGAGAAGTGCGTTGCAGTAGTCAAGTCTGGAGGAGACAAAGGCATGGACAAGCTTTTCAGCGTCTGACAGAGAGAGTGTGGGGCGGAGTTTAGCAATATTTTTGAGGAGGTAGAAGGAGTTCTTGCATGTTTGTCTGATGTGGGCCTCAAAGGTCAGGTGAGGATCCATTTTAACACCCAGATTGATGATTGTTGATGAGAGTAGAATGTTCTGACCGGAGAAGGTGATGCAGGTTATGGAGGAGGACTGGACCTGATGTGGGGTGCCAACTAGAAGGGCTTCGGTTTTAGTGGTGTTTAATTGTGCTTCATCCACGCCTCTATCTCCTCCAGGCAGGTGGTTAATGTGGATGATGGCAGAGGTGCCTCAACCTCTTGCTGCGAGATGTCAGTGAAGCGGCAAAGAGGCTGGGTAGGTCCGGGCTGGGGGTTGACAGTCGGGACTGGCAGAGCAGCGGAGTTGGAGAGGAGAGAGCGGATGGATCACACTGCTCCTCTGTGGTGTCTTGGTGTAAGGGAGTTTGAGGTTTGAGGAGATGATTTACTGTGGAAAAAAGTTGCTTGGAGTTGCCAGGGCTATTGTTGATGATGTTGGAGTAGAAAAGTGACCGTGTGTCGCTGAGGGACATTGCATAGGCCTTTTGGTGGTCTCGGTATGCCTGCCTGTGAACTGTGAGTCCTGAAGCCTTGAGGCGCTGCTCGAGGACACGCCCCGCTGTCTTCATCTTCCGCAGCTTGCAGGTGTACCAGGGGGCTGAGCGTGAGAACGTGACTGTTCTGGTTTTGACAGGGGCGTGGAGATCCAGGGGACTGCTCAGAGATTTGTTGTAAAGGTCCACAGATTCATTGACTGATGTGAGATTTATAGCGGAGAGATGCTGGAGATCCGAGGTCATGGTGTCCGGGTTGATGTTTTTCAGATTTCTGAAATGGATTTGACGTTTTGGTTTGGTGTAGGGAAGCAGGAGTGGCAGATCCATTGTGATGGCCTTGTGATCCGACACAGCCAGATCGTAAACAGATAGATTACGGATGGGGGCAGAGTTTGTGATGACTAGGTCAAGTGTGTGTCCCCGAGTGTGTGTGGGGACATCAACATGTTGAATGAGGTTGAGGCAGTCCAGAAGGTGTAGGAAGTCGGCTGCATAGTGACAGGAGGGGGTGTCAACGTGAATATTTATATCTCCAAGTATTATAATGCTTAGAAGTAGTGCAGAGTGTAGTTAGAAGGTCGTGCATCTCTGGGATGAAAGCTGAGTTGGGTTTCGGTGGTCTGTAGATGAGAAGTATTGTCAGGGTGAAGGGTGGTTTACATTTAAATCCAAGGCATTCAAATGAGGATAGTACAGGCAGAGGCAAGGGGGACAGTTTCAGTTCTTTTCTGTGTATTATTGCTAAGCTGCCTACAGGGAAGCTTAAATTAATGAGAATGTAGGATAGGAATATATCATTCCTAATTATTGCATTGTGTGTGATGAATGTAACTGTTGTGAGTTTAGCAGAAATCTACACACAAAGTTACAAACACAAACTCTGGATGTGATTCTGATGTTTTCTCGTGTTATTGAAGCGCTTTCAGATAATTATTGCTTTTCAGGTTTTAGTTTCTACAATATTTAATCATATTTGATTCTTCCGTCTTCCCAAATGAGAGAAACAAAACTTATTTTTGAGTGAAACTGTAATGAAACTTTCCCAACTGGTTAAAGTATTCCCCTCCTTTACTATTGTTGTATTCTCTGCAGGTTTTTGCCATGTGGAGTGCTGTTCATGATTGTGAGTCACGTTGTTGAGGTGCGCGACTGGGACACGACCTACAGGCTGGGAAAGTTCATCGCTGTGGTGATTGTTGGGTCTGTTTTTATCTTTCATTTTTACCAGCATTCATTTAAATGTATTTATTTATTACATAATGCCTCATTTACATATTTAAACATGAACACTTGTAATATAAGCAGTGATTGTGTTGATGTGAGTCATGAAGTGGGGAAGCTTCATGCTGATATCTGTTAGTTACATGTTTGACCCTGTTCACCTGTAGTGTGTACAACATGTATGACTCTGTTCACCTGTAGTGTGTACAACATGTATGACTGTTCACCTGTAGTGTGTACAACATGTTTGACCCTGTTCACCTGTAGTGTGTACAACATGTATGACTCTGTTCACCTGTAGTGTGTACAACATGTATGACTCTGTTCACCTGTAGTGTGTACAACATGTATGACCCTGTTCACCTGTAGTGTGTACAACATGTATGACCCTGTTCACCTGTAGTGTGTACAACATGTATGACTCTGTTCACCTGTAGTGTGTACAACATGTATGACTCTGTTCACCTGTAGTGTGTACAACATGTATGACCCTGTTCACCTGTAGTGTGTACAACATGTATGACTCTGTTCACCTGTAGTGTGTACAACATGTATGACCCTGTTCACCTGTAGTGTGTACAACATGTATGACTCTGTTCACCTGTAGTGTGTACAACATGTATGACTCTGTTCACCTGTAGTGTGTACAACATGTATGACTCTGTTCACCTGTAGTGTGTACAACATGTTTGACCCTGTTCACCTGTAGTGTGTACAACATGTATGACCCTGTTCACCTGTAGTGTGTACAACATGTATGACTCTGTTCACCTGTAGTGTGTACAACATGTATGAATGTTACATATCTTTAAAGGAGCTTTTCTCTAAAGAAGCTTTTTCTCCCACTCTTCAGCAGAAGTCTCCACTTCAGCAGCACTTACATACACCAAACTTTCCACTTTCATTCCTCTCTATATTCTGAAGCTTTGTGCAGAGGGCTTTGTTCACATGTCACTCACAGCTCATGTTATACACGCTACACTCACTACATGCAGGAGATGCACTAAGTTCTGTGTGTTGACAGGATTTAGTGATTTATGGAGTGATACAAAGACAGATCCAGAATCTGTACAAACCTTTGACATGTGAACAACATGAAACACTCTGAACCTGCTTCATCCAGACTTCTCTTTATATCTGGACATGTAGCAGATTACACACATTTAATGACATAATGCCTCATTTACATATTTAAACATCACATGTCAGAACACCTTTAACACAACATATAATTGTGTTAATGTGAGTCATGAAGTGGGGAAGTGTCAGCTGATATGTGTGAGCTGTTTATTTGAGCCTGTTCACCTTCATGCAGGAGTTCATTAGAGTTCGTCTTCACTGAACACATGAATACTTGCTGCAGTGTGTCGATGTGTTTCACAGAAGAAGTACTGCAGTATCTGGAAGGTGGAGCTCAATATTAAAGAGTGCAGAAGTTATTGGATGCAGATTGTCAGTCATTAAAATAAGAAGCAGCAGGTGGAGCCAGACACACACACAGACTGACAGACAGTTCAACAGTCACTGCTCCTACTGTTGAAGCAGGTCAGTGAACGCACCTTGACCCCTCTGTGTTGATGCATCTGCTCCACCTGGATCCTCCTGCACACCAACACACAGACCAGAGAGCATGCTGGGAAACTACAGCAACACAAAGGTCCTTTAAATCCTTCAAACTGCACATTTCATGACTTTCATTTGTACGTTCTTTCATTTCCCCACTCGACAGACACGAAACATGTCTCCTTATTACTGTAGTGATAATATTGATCTGCAGTAATACAGTAGTTTCATATTCACAGCTGATCTATAAGACAACATCTGATCACCACGTGCTGCTACTTTGCTCAGTTATTGTCTCAGATCAGCTTCACATTGTCTCCGTCAGCTTTGTTTGATACCCTGGAATGAAGACAAGAAGAAAAGACTTGATGTTTGTTTATTCATCATGTGAAGCTGCACTTTGTTCTCACATCAGTAAAGTTCAATGACTTCATGTACACGTTCACTTTGAGCACAATGTCAGCATGTGAAAGACAAGAATGAATCCTCTGCTGATGGATTATGATCAGGATAAGTACACTTCTATAAGTCCTCATAACAACAGCAACACATCAATGTGCTTCTAGACGTCTTTATTACAGAACAAAGTGTCCAGGATGAAGCTGCTGCTTCCTCTCTGAACACATGCAGTGGAAGAGAAACAAGATAGAAATACATCAACACAAATATTCATCAAACATTGAGTGGACATGTTGATGCAGAGACAGCAACATGATGAGCAGTGAGAGCCTCCATGGCTCCACAGACAGAGGGAGCAGCTCCACCTAAACAAAGTCCCACATTACACAATCACTGATGACGTCAAGCACCGCCCACAATGTTTGAGTGACAGCTGAACAAACGCCACAACAATCAGCCGTCGGCACAAACACGGAGACGAAATACGTTTCAGAGTTTAAACACAGAGCTGAAGCCGCTTCCCTTAAATCACACGTTCACATTCATTTTAAAAGAAGAAGTCTTTTTAGTCTTAACATGTTTAATACAAACCCCACCCAGGATGAGTGTCATGTTCAACTTCACTGTTAACATCACAAGAACATTGTGTTCAAAGTAAATATGATCTGTGATCAACATTCACAGGAAACTATCTGCTCACACTTCATCCTGGTGTCACACAAACCTCCTGCACTTATATTGGGATTATTATTCAGGTTCATTGTACAGCTGATCATCTGGAATATAATATGAAACATAGAACATGTCACTTAGTCCGGGGGGGTTAGTTTACTCACTGAGAGAAAAAGACTCCCTGAAGGAGAACCAGAGATTTACTTCTGTCTACTTGAGTTTACAGAACTCAGCAGTGGATCCAGGAGAAGAATATAAACAAACTCCAGCGTAGAGCGGCTGAGAGAATGTGTGGTGGACTCTGTGCAGGAGAGTCATGGTGTCAGAGACGCTGTAGAAGGACAGAACACCTGCTCTGTGATCCAGGTACACTCCGAGTCTGGAGGACGGACGAGCTGAGACGGGAGTTTCGACTTTGTTGTAATAAAATCTATAACTGTTATTGATACAATCTAACATCCAGGATTTATCATTGAATCCAAATAAACATTTAACCTCCCCCCCTGCTCTGCTGATGTTCTTGTATGCGACTGCTACACAAACTCCCCCACTCCGCTCCACCTCCCAGTAACTACGTCCAGTCAGACTCTCTCTACTCAGCACCTGCCACCATCCAATGAATCTGTCTGTGTGACGAGAATAAGACTGTTTTTGACTCATGCGTGTCACTTTTCTGTCCCCCTCAGATAATAACAGCCGTCTGTCTGCTGTGTTTGGATCCAGTGTGATGTCACGTGAATACTTTAAGAATCCAGCTCTGGTCTTGGGCTCTGCTGACAGTGAAACATCCACTTCAGTCCCAGTCTGTGAGATGTTTGTCCACTTCTCTCTCAGAACGTCCTGGAGTTCATCTGTGACTTGTGACACAGCCGCTGTCACTTCCTCAAAGTATCTGAGAGGGATGTTGATGCTGGAGGAGAGTGTAGACTCACTGAGTGGGGACAGTGAGGGGTAGTTGTGTAGAAACTGGTTGTGGTCCTCTGTGTGTGCGAGCTGCTTCAGATCAGCGTCTTTCCTCTTCAGCTCAGTGATCTCCTGCTCCAGCTTCTCCTGAAGCTCTTTGACTCGACTCACTTCACTTTCCTGCTGCGATCTGAGCTGCTGCTTCACATCAGAGCTTCTTTTCTGCATGAGACGGATCAGCTGAGTGAACATCTTCTCACTGTCCTCCACTGCTCTGTCAGCAGAGCGATTGATGACCTCCACCTCCTGCTGAAGCAGCTTCACATCTTTCTCTCCGTCCTGGATTCTCTGCTGGATGTTTAGTCGACTCCCCTCGAGCTCTCTCTGCCTCTCAGTCCTTTCTGCTGCAGCTGAGACTGTGTCGTGGCCTTTATGTTCGTCCACAGAGCAGAGATAACAGATACACTGCTGATCAGTACGGCAGAACATCTTCATCACCTCATCGTGACGAGAGCACATGTTCTCCTGGAGCTTCTGGGAGGGATCCACCAGCTTGTGTTTCTTTAATGGAGCCGCATCATAATGAGTCTGGAGGTGTTTCTCACAGTAAGAGGTCACACACTGCACACAGGACTTGAAGGCTTTCAGTTTTCTCCCAGTGCAGACATCACATCCCACATCTTCAGGTCCAGCATAGCAGTGATCAGCAGGAGCAGCTTGGAGTCCAGTCTTCTTCAGCTCCTCCACTACAGCTGCTAACATGGTGTTCTTCAGCAGGACAGGCCTCGGTGTGAAGGTCTGCCTGCACTGAGGGCAGCTGTGGCTTCTCTTCTCGCCTTCTCCATCCCAGAAGCTTTTAATACAGTTCTTGCAGTAGCTGTGTCCACAGGGAGTCGTCACCGGATCCTTCAGTAGATCCAGACAGATGGAACAAGAGAAGGTTTCCCGGTCCAGCTGAACTCCTTTCTGCGCCATTTCTCCTTCACTGCCAGCGACTGTGTGAGTCTCACAGAGGTGAAACTAGTTTGAGCTGCGATCTCAACAGCATGTGTGTGTGCAGCGAGTGGAGCCTGACAGCTGTAGATCTGCAGGGGAGGGACCAGGAAGTTTATGAGCAGGGGGGGGGGGGGTTATCAAGGTCCTCCACATTACAGGAAGAAGAAGGGGGGGGGGGAGAGCAGGGTGTGACAGATACTGTGTGAGTCTCACTTCCTGAGAGGTGAAACTAGTTTGAGCTGCGATCTCAACAGCATGTGTGTGTGCAGTGTTGTGGAAGTTTTCCTGCTTTACTCTGGAGAGATGTATATAAAATCAAATAAATGGTGATAGAGACAGAGTTGTCTTTGTGCATTTATTTGTGGCCACAAAATGGCACCAGTTTCACAGAATACAGCGTAGTCTATGGAAGGGCACAGGTTGGAAGAAGACACATAGGCATTTTATACAATTTGGTTTGGAGACAAGGTGATGAAAAAACCACAGGGGGCCGGGCCAAACTGCCCTTTGAGGCTTGTAAGGTAATAGTTATGTAAACAAAAATATTGGGTGATACACTCAATATTCTGTCTCAGTATGTTAAACAGTTTGATCAGGATTTGGGTGTGTCCTGTCTTTTGTTAGTTAATCAGTCTAATTAGGATGCGTCTGTCTTGTATTAACATGAAATGGCAGTTGGCTCTGGTTTGATCTAACCGACACTCCTATGTTAGCATCAAATGGCAGTTGGCTTGTTTAACATAGGAAACTTATATAATTAAAACAGTAGACATTTAAATTGCTATTACAGCAGCAAGTGGAGCCTGAAAGCTGTACATCTGCAGGGGAGGGACTAGGAAGTGTATGAGCAGGGGGGGGGGGGAGAGCAGGGTGTGAAAGATACTGTGTGTTCAACACTTCAGCTTCAGGAAACTTCTTACAATCAGTTTAGACTTCAGCTGTAAAAATAAATTAGTCGTCCTGTAGTGAAGTACAAATACTAAAGTAATACTTCAGTACAATTACAAATACTACAGTAATACTTCAGTACAGTGTAAATACTACAGTAATACTTCAGTACAGTATAAATACTACAGTAATACTTCAGTACAAGTACAAATACTACAGTAATACTTCAGTACATGTACAAATACTACAGTAATACTTCAGTACAGTATAAATACTACAGTAATACTTCAGTACAAGTACAAATACTACAGTAATACTTCAGTACAGTATAGATACTACAGTAATACATCAGTTCAAGTACCAATACTACAGTAATACTTCAGTACAAGTATAAATACTACAGTAATACTTCAGTACAAGTACAAATACTACAGTAATACTTCAGTACAAGTATAAATACTACAGTAATACTTCAGTACAAGTACAATTACTACAGTATTACTTCAGTACAAGTACAAATAGTACAGTAAAACTTCAGTACAAGTATGAATACTACAGTAGTACTTCAGTACAGTATGAATACTAAAGTAATACTTCATTACAAGTATAAATAGTACAGTAATACTTCAGTACAAGTATGAATACTACAGTAGTACTTCAGTACAGTATGAATACTAAAGTAATACTTCATTACAAGTATGAATACTACAGTAATACTGCAGTACAGTATAAATACTACAGTAACACTTCAGTAGAAGTACAAATACTACAGTAATACTAAAGTACAACTACAAATACTACAAAAATACTTCAGTACAAGTATAAATACTACAGTAATACTTCAGTACAGTATAAATACTCCAGTAATACTTCAGTTCAAGTACAAATACTACAGTAATACTTCAGTACAAGTACTACAGTAATACTTCAGTTCAAGTACAAATACTACAGTAATACTTCAGTACAAGTACAATTACTACAGTATTACTTCAGTACAAGTACAAATAGTACAGTAAAACTTCAGTACAAGTATGAATACTACAGTAGTACTTCAGTACAGTATGAATACTAAAGTAATACTTCATTACAAGTATAAATAGTACAGTAATACTTCAGTACAAGTATAAATACTACAGTAATACTTCAGTACAAGTACAAATACTACAGTAATACTTCAGTACAAGTATAAATACTACAGTAATACTTCAGTACAAGTACAATTACTACAGTATTACTTCAGTACAAGTACAAATAGTACAGTAAAACTTCAGTACAAGTATGAATACTACAGTAGTACTTCAGTACAGTATGAATACTAAAGTAATACTTCATTACAAGTATAAATAGTACAGTAATACTTCAGTACAAGTATGAATACTACAGTAGTACTTCAGTACAGTATGAATACTAAAGTAATACTTCATTACAAGTATGAATACTACAGTAATACTGCAGTACAGTATAAATACTACAGTAACACTTCAGTAGAAGTACAAATACTACAGTAATACTAAAGTACAACTACAAATACTACAAAAATACTTCAGTACAAGTATAAATACTACAGTAATACTTCAGTACAGTATAAATACTCCAGTAATACTTCAGTTCAAGTACAAATACTACAGTAATACTTCAGTACAAGTACTACAGTAATACTTCAGTTCAAGTACAAATACTACAGTAATACTTCAGTACAAGTACTACAGTAATACTTCAGTACAAGTACAAATACTACAGTAATACTTCAGTATAAGTACAAAAAGTACAGTAATACTTCAGTACAAGTATACATACTACAGTAATACTTCAGCACAGTATAAATACTAAAGTAATACTTCATTACAAGTATAAATACTACAGTAATACTACAGTACAACTACAAATACTACAGTAATACTTCAGTACAAGTATAAATACTACAGTAATACTTCAGTACAGTATAAATACTACAGTAATACTTCAGTACAAGTACAAATACTACAGTAATACTTCAGTACAGTATAAATACTACAGTAATACTTCAGTACAAGTACAAATACTACAGTAATACTTCAGTACAGTATAAATACTACAGTAATACTTCAGTACAGTACAAATACTACAGTAATACTTCAGTACAAGTACTAATACTACAACAATACTTCAGTACAAGTACTAATACTACAG
This sequence comes from Cottoperca gobio, assembly GCF_900634415.1. NCBI lineage: Eukaryota > Metazoa > Chordata > Actinopteri > Perciformes > Bovichtidae > Cottoperca > Cottoperca gobio. Next base: position 11,099 of record NW_021166880.1, on the reverse strand, counting down.
TAATACTTCAGTACAAGTACAAATACTACAGTAATACTTTAGTACACGTACAAATACTACAGTAATACTTCGGTACAGTATAAATACTCCAGTAATACTTCAGTACTGTATAAATACTCCAGTAATATTTCAGTACAGTACTAATACTACAGTAATACTTCAGTACAAGTACAATTACTACAGTAATACTTCAGTACAGGTATAAATACTACAGTAATACTTCAGTACAGTACAAATACTACAGTAATACTTCAGTACAAGTAAAAATAGTACAGTAATACTTCAGTACAAGTATAAATATTACAGTAATACTTCAGTACAGTATAAATACTAAAGTAATACTTCATTACAAGTATAAATACTACAGTAATACTACAGTACAACTACAAATACTACAGTAATACTTCAGTACAAGTATAAATACTACAGTAATACTTCAGTACAGTATAAATACTACAGTAATACTTCAGTACAAGTACAAATACTACAGTAATACTTCAGTACAGTATAAATACTACAGTAATACTTCAGTACAAGTACAAATACTACAGTAATACTTCAGTACAGTATAAATACTACAGTAATACTTCAGTACAGTACAAATACTACAGTAATACTTCAGTACAAGTACTAATACTACAACAATACTTCAGTACAAGTACTAATACTACAGTAATACTTCAGTACAAGTACAAATACTACAGTAATACTTTAGTACACGTACAAATACTACAGTAATACTTCGGTACAGTATAAATACTCCAGTAATACTTCAGTACTGTATAAATACTCCAGTAATATTTCAGTACAGTACTAATACTACAGTAATACTTCAGTACAAGTACAATTACTACAGTAATACTTCAGTACAGGTATAAATACTACAGTAATACTTCAGTACAGTACAAATACTACAGTAATACTTCAGTACAAGTAAAAATAGTACAGTAATACTTCAGTACAAGTATAAATATTACAGTAATACTTCAGTACAGTATAAATACTAAAGTAATACTTCATTACAAGTATAAATACTACAGTAATTCTGCAGTACAGTATAAATACTACAGTAACACTTCAGTAGAAGTACAAATACTACAGTAATACTACAGTACAACTACAAATACTACAGTAATACTTCAGTACAAGTATAAATACTACAGTAATACTTCAGTACAGTACAAATACTACAGTAATACTTCAGTACAAGTACAAATACTACAGTAATACTTCAGTACAAGTATAAATACTACAGTAATACTTCAGTACAAGTACAAGTACTACAGTAATACTTCAGTATAAGTACTACAGGAATACCTCAGTACAGGTACTACAGGAATACTTCAGTACAGTACACATACTACAGTAAAACTTCAGTACAAGTACAAATACTACAGTAATACTTCAGTACAAGTACAAATACTATAATACTACTTCAGTACAGTATAAATACTTCAGGAATACTTCAGTACAAGTACAAATACTACAGTAATACTTCAGTACAGTATAGATACTACAATAATACATCAGTTCAAGTACCAATACTACAGTAATACGTCAGTACAAGTATAAATACTACAGTAATACTTCAGTACAAGTACAAATACTACAGTAATACTTCAGTACAAGTACAAATAGTACAGTAATACTTCAGTAGAAGTATAAATACTACAGTAATACTTCAGTACAGTATAAATACTAAAGTAATACTTCATTACAAGTATAAATACTACAGTAATACTGCAGTACAGTATAAATACTACAGTAACACTTCAGTACAGTATAAATACTACAGTAATACTTTATTACAAGTATAAAAACTACAGTAATACTGCAGTACAGTATAAATACTACAGTAACACTTCAGTAGAAGTACAAATACTACAGTAATACTTCGGTACAAGTACAAATACTACAGTAATACTTCAGTACAGTATAAATACTACAGTAATACTTCAGTAGAAGTACAAATACTACAGTAATACTTCAGTACAGTATAAATACTACAGTAATACTTCAGTACAGTACAAATACTACAGTAATACTTCAGTACAAGTACTAATACTACAGTAATACTTCAGTACAAGTACAATTACTACAGTATTACTTCAGTACAAGTACAAATACTACAGTAATACTTCAGTACAAGTACAAATAGTACAGTAATACTTAAGTACAAGTATGAATACTACAGTAGTACTTCAGTACAGTATGAATACTAAAGTAATACTTCATTACAAGTATAAATACTACAGTAATACTGCAATACAGTATAAATACTACAGTAACACTTCAGTAGAAGTACAAATACTACAGTAATACTAAAGTACAACTACAAATACTACAATAATACTTCAGTACAAGTATAAATACTACAGTAATACTTCAGTACAGTATAAATACTCCAGTAATACTTCAGTTCAAGTACAAATACTACAGTAATACTTCAGTACAAGTACTACAGTAATACTTCAGTTCAAGTACAAATACTACAGTAATACTTCAGTACAAGTACTACAGTAATACTTCAGTACAAGTACAAATACTACAGTAATACTTCAGTATAAGTACAAATAGTACAGTAATACTTCAGTACAAGTATACATACTACAGTAATACTTCAGTACAGTATAAATACTAAAGTAATACTTCATTACAAGTATAAATACTACAGTAATACTTCAGTACAAGTATAAATACTACAGTAATACTTCAGTACAGTATAAATACTACAGTAATACTTCAGTACAAGTACAAATACTACAGTAATACTTCAGTACAGTATAAATACTACAGTAATACTTCAGTACAAGTACAAATACTACAGTAATACTTCAGTACAGTATAAATACTACAGTAATACTTCAGTACAGTACAAATACTACAGTAATACTTCAGTACAAGTACTAATACTACAACAATACTTCAGTACAAGTACTAATACTACAGTAATACTTCAGTACAAGTACAAATACTACAGTAATACTTTAGTACACGTACAAATACTACAGTAATACTTCGGTACAGTATAAATACTCCAGTAATACTTCAGTACTGTATAAATACTCCAGTAATACTTCAGTACAAGTACAATTACTACAGTAATACTTCAGTACAAGTATAAATACTACAGTAATACTTCAGTACAGTATAAATACTACAGTAATACTTCAGTACAGTACAAATATTACAGTAATACTTCAGTACAAATAAAAAATAGTACAGTAATACTTCAGTACAAGTATAAATATTACAGTAATACTTCAGTACAGTATAAATACTAAAGTAATACTTCATTACAAGTATAAATACTACAGTAATACTGCAGTACAGTATAAATACTACAGTAACACTTCAGTAGAAGTACAAATACTACAGTAATACTACAGTACAACTACAAATACTACAGTAATACTTCAGTACAAGTATAAATACTACAGTAATACTTCAGTACAGTACAAATACTACAGTATTACTTCAGTACAAGTACAAATACTACAGTAATACTTCAGTACAAGTACAAATACTACAGTAATACTTCAGTACAAGTATAAATACTACAGTAATACTTCAGTACAAGTACAAATACTCCAGTAATACTTCAGTACAGTATAAATACTCCAGTAATACTTCAGTACAGTATAAATACTACAGTAATACTTCAGTACAGTACACATACTACAGTAATACTTCAGTACAAGTATAAATACTACAGTAATACTGCAGTACAGTATAAATACTACAGTAACACTTCAGTAGAAGTACAAATACTACAGTAATACTACAGTACAACTACAAATACTACAGTAATACTTCAGTACAAGTATAAATACTACAGTAATACTTCAGTACAGTACAAATACTACAGTAATACTTCAGTACAAGTACAAATACTACAGTAATACTTCAGTACAGTATAAATACTACAGTAATACTTCAGTACAAGTACAAATACTACAGTAATACTTCAGTACAGTATAAATACTACAGTAATACTTCAGTACAGTACAAATACTACAGTAATACTTCAGTACAAGTACTAATAATACAACAATACTTCAGTACAAGTACTAATACTACAGTAATACTTCAGTACAAGTACAAATACTACAGTAATACTTTAGTACACGTACAAATACTACAGTAATACTTCGGTACAGTATAAATACTCCAGTAATACTTCAGTACTGTATAAATACTCCAGTAATACTTCAGTACAGTACTAATACTACAGTAATACTTCAGTACAAGTACAATTACTACAGTAATACTTCAGTACAAGTATAAATACTACAGTAATACTTCAGTACAGTACAAATACTACAGTAATACTTCAGTACAAGTAAAAATAGTACAGTAATACTTCAGTACAAGTATAAATATTACAGTAATACTTCAGTACAGTATAAATACTAAAGTAATACTTCATTACAAGTATAAATACTACAGTAATACTGCACTACAGTATAAATACTACAGTAACACTTCAGTAGAAGTACAAATACTACAGTAATACTACAGTACAACTACAAATACTACAGTAATACTTCAGTACAAGTATAAATACTACAGTAATACTTCAGTACAGTACAAATACTACAGTATTACTTCAGTACAAGTACAAATACTACAGTAATACTTCAGTACAAGTACAAATACTACAGTAATACTTCAGTACAAGTATAAATACTACAGTAATACTTCAGTACAAGTACAAATACTCCAGTAATACTTCAGTACAGTATAAATACTACAGTAATACTTCAGTACAGTACACATACTACAGTAATACTTCAGTACAAGTATAAATACTACAGTAATACTGCAGTACAGTATAAATACTACAGTAACACTTCAGTAGAAGTACAAATACTACAGTAATACTACAGTACAACTACAAATACTACAGTAATACTTCAGTACAAGTATAAATACTACAGTAATACTTCAGTACAGTACAAATACTACAGTAATACTTCAGTACATGTACAAATACTACAGTAATACTTCAGTACAAGTATAAATACTACAGTAATACTTCAGTACAAGTACAAATACCACAGTAATACTTCAGTACAAGTATGAATACTCCAGTAAAACTTCAGTACAGTACAAATACTAAAATAATACTTCAGTACAGTAAAAATATTACAGTAATACTTCAGTACAAGTACAAATACTACAGTAATACTTCAGTACAAGTATAAATACTTCAGTAATACTTCAGTACAGGTACAAATACTACAGTAATACGACAGTACAATTACAAATAGTACAATAATACTTCAGTACAGTATAAATACTACAGTAATACTTCAGTACAAATACTACAGTAATACTTTAGTATAGTACAAATACTACAGTAATACTTCAGTACAAGTACTACAGGAATACTTCAGTACAGTACACATACTACAGTAATATTTCAGTACAAGTACAAATACTACAGTAATACTTCAGTACAAGTACAAATACTTAAATACTACTTCAGTACAGTATAAATACTTCAGGAATACTTCAGTACAAGTACAAATACTACAGTAATACTTCAGTACAAGTACTAATACTACAGTAATACTTCAGTACAAGTACAAATACTACAGTAATACTTCAGTACAAGTACAAATACTACAGTAATACTTTAGTACAGTATAAATACTACAGTAATACTTCAGTACAGTATAAATACTACAGTAATACTTCAGTACATGTACAAATACTACAGTTATACTTCAGTACAGTAAAAATATTACAGTAATACTTCAGTACACGTACAAATACTACAGTAATACTTCATTACAAGTATAAATACTTCAGTAATACTTCAGTACAGGTACAAATACAACAGTAATACTTCAGTACAAGTACAAATACTACAGTAATACTTCAGTACAGTATAAATACTACAGTAATACTTCAGTTCAAGTACAAATACTACAGTAATACTTCAGTAAAGTATAAATACTACAGTAACACTTCAGTAGAAGTACAAATACTACAGTAATACTTCAGTACAGTATAAATACTACAGTAATACTTCAGTACAGTACAAATACTACAGTAATACTTCAGTACAGGTACAAATACTACAGTAATACTTCAGTACAAGTATAAATACTCCAGTAATACTTCAGTACAGTACAAATACTGCAGTAATACTTCAGTACAGTACAAATACTACAGTAATACTTCAGTACATTATAAATACTACAGTAATACTTCAGTACAAGTACAAATACTACAGTAATACGTCAGTACAGTATAAATACTACAGTAACACTTCAGTACAGTACAAATACTACAGTAATACTTCAGTACAAGTACAAATACTACAGTAATACTTCAGTACAGTATAAATACTACAGTAATACTTCAGTACAGTACAAATACTACAGTAATACTTCAGTACAGTATAAATACTACAGTAATACTTCAGTACAGTACAAATACTGCAGTAAGACTTCAGTACAGTACAAATACTACAGTAATACTTCAGTACATGTAGAAATACTACAGTAATACTTCAGTACAAGTACAAATACTACAGTAATACTTCAGTACAGTATAAATACTACAGTAATACATCAGTACAGTATAAATACTTCAGTAATACTTCAGTACAGTATACATACTACAGTAATACATCAGTACAGTATAAATACTACAGTAATATTTCAGTACAGTACAAATACTACAGTAATACTTCAGTACAGTATAAATACTACAGTAATACTTCAGTATAAGTATAAATACTACAGTAATACTTCAGTACAGTATAAATACTACAGTAATACTTCAGTACAGTATAAATCCTACATTAATACTTCAGTACAAGTACAAATACTTCAGTAATACTTCAGTACAGTATAAATACTACACTAACACTTCTGTATAAGTACAAATACTACAGTAATACTTCAGCACAGTATAAATACTACAGTAATACTTCAGTACAGTACAAAAACTACAGTAATACTTCAGTACAGGTATAAATACTACAGTAATACTTCAGTGCAGGTACAAATACTACAGTAACACTTCAGTAGAAGTATAAATACTACAGTAATACTGCAGTACAAGTATAAATACTACATAAATACTTCAGTACAGTATAAATACTACAGTAATACTTCAGTACAAGTATAAATACTTCAGTAATACTTCAGTACAATATAAATACTACAGTAATACTTCAGTACAAGTACAAATACTACAGTAATACTTCAGTATAAATAATACGGTAACACTTCAGTACAAGTACAAATACTACAGTAATACTTCAGTACAAGTATAAATAATTACAGAAAGTCGAGTGTGTGGGTGTTTGGTTGAGCGAAAGAGAAACAGCTGTTCGCACGGCCAGACTCGTGTTGCTTAGGAACCGATCATCTAAATGTAAATGTCTTATTTCCTTTCCTGCGATACTGTATCGGTCATCGTGACATCCCCAGTTTCATCTTTCTTTTTCAATTTCAATAATCATTTGGTCTGTAACATTTCAGAAAATACAGAGACATGCTCGTCACAACTTCCCAGAATGCAATTTGGCGTCTTCAGATCACTTCATGATTCACAATAATGTAAAACCTTTTCGTTACAGATGGCGTCTTTAGTTTGGATCAAGTGCGTTGGTCTGTGTCTCACAAAACGTACAAGATCATTTGATTCTCTCCGTGTTGTGTCTCAGTTTCGATGGCCCGGTGCCGGACCTGCGGTCCATCAAGCTGCTGACCTTCCAGAGCGGAGACGTCCCCGGTGGTCTTTGCTGTGGTGGCACCACGGAGACATCTCCTTCTACACCTTCAAAGACTTCCAGCTGCCCACTGACGTTTACCCCTGAGATCTACTCACTCCACCGCGCTTTACCCGGTCACCGTCACAGCACGGGCCAAACGTATCCATGACTTGTACATTCATCTGGCATCTGTGGTTCCGGCTGGACGTCCAAAATCTCAATAAATCCAATCGTTTAGTTACAGATGAAAAACTAATCCTGACCTGTATTTTGTGGTGTTTGGCCCGTGATTTTACAATGAGGCTGGTTTTACTGACAAGTTCTTTCAAAGCTGCATAACGCTTCATGGGGGAGAATTTAAACAGGTCAGACATTTTTCTTTATTGTTATTAAAAATAAAAATTTGGTAGACACCACATAATTACATTTAATTCATTTACTTATTAAAATAATAATGAGTATTTGTATATCAGGAACTGATTTTGGGTTAAAAACTTGTAATTTAATTATTTTATTTCATTTTTATTTAAAAAATAATTTTAATATTTTATTTCATTGGCATGAATGTGTAACTGTTTATGTACTAATAAACTTATTAATGATTTTTATTATATATTTATTCCATTAGCTATTTTATTTATAATAGTAAATGGTATGGCTGTGTGTACAACCTCTATCTCATAATAAATAAATTTCAGTGCCTGCGACCTGTCCACGAGATGGGCTGTTTATCACGGGACATCACATGCGTTGCCCCAGGCAACGTAATGTGGCGTTTTACTTGGATGGACTGGACTTGTTTCTCATCGGTTTCAAGTAAATCAAGAAAAATCTATTATAATCTATATATTTAAAAATAAATAAAAACGTTAACAAAGTGCTTTATAAAGAGATAAACATAAATAAATTCTTGAATTAAACATAACTCAAACACAAATCAAATAAGGCCCACAAAAAATAAAAAGCCGGTCCGACATTATATATAGATTTCACAGGACGAGGCTAAAACATGTATAATATCATAACACCAGCACACACAATAAAAAGCAGGCTTAAAGGTGTGTTTTAAGTTTTCTTTCAATATATCCACTCTTCTCCTCTCTGGTTTTCTTTGTAGTGTTTCTCATTACAATAATCATCAAAACTGAACTAATACTGATACACACTGATGATCAAATGATAATACTAATAATAATACTAATAATAATGATAATAATAATATGCTGATAATAATAATGATACTAATTCTCCTACTCCTCCCTCCTCATCCTACTCCTCCTCCTGCTGCTCCTACCTCCTGACTCATCTGCTACTCCTCTCCTCCTCCTCCTCCTCCTCCTCTCCCTCCTGGCTGCTCCTCCTCCTGCTCCTACCTGACTGCTACTCCTGCTCTACTCATGCTACTCCTCATGCTCATCCTCCTCCATCCTCCTCCTGATCATACTACTGATACCCTCCCCGCTACCATCTCCTCCTGCTCATCCCTCCTCCTACTCCTCCTCCTCCCCCTCCACCTCCTACCTCCTGCTGCTCCTCCGCCTGCCTCCTCATGCTCCTCCTGCTGCTCTTCCTCCTCCTCCCTATCGTCCCCCTCCCTGTCCTCCTCCTCCTCCTCCTCCTCCCTGCTCCTCCTCCTCCTCCTCTCTGCTCCTCCTCCTCCTCCTCCTCCTCCTCCTCCTCCTCACTAATCCAGCCAGCCCTCGTCTCCAGCTTATTCGGGATCGTGTTCGCGGGGCTCAGCTCCGTACCGGCACCCAATCTTCCCTTCTTCCAGGCACCTCCTCCGCTTCCGCCTGGGGGATCCTGAGGCTTTCCAGTGAGGAGTATATAATCTCTCCCCGAGTCCTGGGTTCCCCTTTTTTTTCCCCGGGGTCTCCTCCCATCTTGACGTGCCTGGAACACCTCTCCCTAGGGAGGCGCCCAGGTGGCATCCTTACTATATGCCCGAACCACATCACTTCTCCTTTCAACGTAAAGGAGCACGGCTCTACTGGCTCTACTCCTAGTCTCTCACGGATGGCTGAGCTTCTCCCCTATCTCTAAGGATACTCCACCCCCGTCTGAGAAAACCCATTTCGCCGCTTGTACCAGTGATCTCCGTTCTTTTCGGTCATGACCAGCCTTCATGACCGTAGGTGATGGTAGGAACGAAGATCGCCCGTAGATCGAGATCTTTTGTTTGCCTTCTGGCTCCTCTCTTTCGTCACAACGGTGTCGGTAAAGTGACTGTAATACCGCCCCCGCTGCTCCGATTCTCCGGCCAATCTCTCGCTCCATTGTCCCTCCCTCACTCGCGACAAGACCCCGAGGTACTTGAAAACTCCTTCACTTGGGGTAATGGCTCATTCCCTAACCCGGAGGAGGCATCCCCGGTTTTCCTGCTGAGAGCCATGACCTCAAATTTTGAGGTGGCTGATCCTCATCCCAACCACGCACACTCATCTGCGAACCGATCCAGTGCCGTTGAGGTCACAGAAGAACCCGATGATTCCATAAGGACCACATCATCTCAAAGAGCAACGCTGAGATCCCTCAGGTCGAGGTCCCGAACTGCAACCCCTCTCCTCCACGACTACTCCTCGATATCCTGTCATGAACATCACAAACAGATTGGTGATAAGCGCAGCCCTGGCGGAGGCCAAACATTCACTGGAAACGAGTCCTACTTACTCTGCCGAGTATCCGTACCCAACTCTCGCTTTGGGCGTACAGGGATTTGGAGTGACCCTCCCTCACCCCATACTCCCCCGCAGCACCTCCCCAAAAATCACCCGGGGACCCCGGTCATATTCCTTCTCCGATCCACAAAACCCATTAGACGGGATGGCGTACTCCCAGCCCCTCCAGGACCTTGCGGGAGTAAGAGGTTGGTCGTTGTTCCACGACCAGGACGGATCCATATGTTTTCCTCTTCAAGTCAAGGTTTCGACTACCGGCCGAACCCTCCTTTCAGTACCTTGGAGTCAGACTTTACGGGGATGCTGAAAGTGGTGATAATATATGATAATAATAATATAATGATAATAATAATAATAATAATAATATACGTACATTTAATTTACATTTTACCTCTCTGGGGAACCACACCGTGATCGTGGTGGAGAGTTTGGTGGTGTCCCTATGAACCTGAGAGCTGTTGTCTGGAGACCAGTGCTCCTGGTATGGTCTCCCCACAACAAACAAGGCAAATTGGTCTCAGGTGGGGGCCATACTAAGAATGGTTCAAACGACTTCATGAAAGAAAGGTAAAGGAAAGGAGAAGACCTGCCCGGAGGAAAGCCCCGGGGCCCCGTCTGAGCCCAGGCCCAGAGGGAGGCCCGACACAAGCGAGCGCCTTGTGCCGGTTTTTCCACGAAGCCCACCC
>NW_021166879.1:0-62837 GCF_900634415.1 Cottoperca gobio | reverse complement strand
AGCAGCACCTCCAAGTCTGAGACCTTGGTACTCTGCCAGAAAACAAAGCTCTCAATTTAACAGTCCGTGTTCCAAGCGCTACTCCTTAGTCATGAGCTTTGGGTGGTGACTGAAGAGGTCTTTCCATTGACACTTTTGGCTGCGCCAAAACAATGCCGAAACAATGTTGATTTATGTTTCCCTTACATACAAGGTTAAACTCGTCAAGTTGTGCCAAGTCGCGCCCGAGATGGAGTATCTCTGGAGTCGGATAAAAGTTTGTCCAACCTGTCTCCAAGTAGGTTACTGTGACGTCTTGCCGGGCACAGCCAATGAGCTATAGACCCCCTTTACCCCCTCAAACAAGCGTGTGTTGCGAGCCTCAACTCAATGACTGTGCAGGAGACAAGAAAAATAAACGTTGTGTTCTGACCTCTCTGAGCACTGCAAGTACTTTTGTAGTTTCTGACTAAGGCTACATCCTTTTATTGTAAAGAATCCTATTTATTTAGGAAGTATATTGAGTTTATCCACCAATTTACAGCTGCTCCTTTGACCACTAGTCGCAGCCATGGATCAGCCTGCTGCTTTTAAACTATTCAAGAGAAGCGTTTCATCAGTTAAAGACACACCTTTAACTGATGTGTTTAACTGAAATGTCCAATAGACAAACTGCAAGATCTGGTACAATTTCTCTTCCTGCTATTTCTACCATCACCATCATAAAAGGCAATATCCCACTGATGATATTCCTAAGTCGGGTGACATTAGGTTTTTTCACATCTACTGTGCTGCTATTATTTTCTTACCAGCTGCAATTAGAATGTATGGATCCTTCATTAGTGTGAACAGCGAGGTCCCCTTCTGACTCTGTGAAGGACAAAGGCACAATAACAAATGCAAAAATCTTATACCGTAGCCCTCAACTCTCACTTGTAAAAGACACATCTCAGCAGAATTTGCTTTAGACTAAGCAGATAAAAAGCATTTTAATTGTTCCATTGTATATTTGTACACACTGGCAACATTACCATTGAGATAACCTCCTCCCAATGAAATATAACCTTTGAGGATGAATCTAGTGTTTTGCTGTCATAGCATTGACTGAATTCACAAATACAATATTTAATGTAATAATATGATTGGATACACAAATATCTCCAACGACAATATTCTTCTTCTCCGGTGGGCCTCTGTGTAAGGCAAAGCATATTAGATACCGTAAAACTTAAATGAATATCCCAGGCTTTTATTTGCTTCAATCAATGAGATCAACTGGCTTGTATTTGGGACAGGTGTCTATATGGGAAAAACTCTCTGCAAAGATGGGAAAACAAGCATACCCAACAACAAAGTGCAGGAAGCAGAGAAAATATTGTGTGTCAGTAAAAGTGTGACAGACAGTGAGCAGGGGACTTGACATGACAATATTCACAACTTGGATTCATTTTTTATGAAAAACTGTATTGATTATTTTGATCAGAGGACTCTTACGGACTAAAGCAATATGAATAATCGAGGAATGGAAAATATTCAGACTTTACTTCTGAACGGGACTATCTTGTCTTACTGCAAGTCTCTGTGGAACCTTATTCAAATGTCTAGGCAGGCCTCTAGGCATTTTTGTTTTAGAAATGCACAAGATGAAGGATATTGAAAAGGTAAAAGAATCTGCTAATGACCAGACACAGATTACATTACGGGCCTAACATGTTCTATCTGAAGGAGTGCCTCTGTCAGTGCCTTTCATTCTGTTTGAACGGCCCCATGCGTTCAGCTGCTCCAACCATCTTGCTACCAAAATAACAATTTAAACCCCATGCATCCAGGAACAAGCATGAAGTAGCAGACACAAGTGACTGACATTCATGGGCTCTTCCATCAGCCTGCATTACAAATCATGAACTCTGTTGTCAGAAATCTTCCACTTCTTAATATTAATTTCCTTTAAAAAAATTCAAATAGCCTTCTAATTGGCTGTAGCCTCTTGGTTGCCATAGTTAATGATACCCACTCCACAGATTAGAGAAAAGAGCCAGTCAATGGTCTGACAAAAGATTGGATTGATCAGATTGGACTGATCCTGAATGTTAAATTGTGCCTGAGTTCCTGTTTTCTTGGGGAATATCAGACACTTTACAAAGTAAAGTGCTTTGCACTAGTGGCAAGTTTCAGTTCAGTGCAGTTCATTTGCTATTTACCAAAAGCCATGGATGTTTTGTTGCATGTCATCCACCTTCTTTATTTCTTTCAACAGATACCTGTATTTACTAAACAATTATGGACAAATGGCATAAAATAGTCTTTAAAATGTTCTGCAGCTGTAAAGGTTATCTTAATGAAGTAAGAAAACCTTCAGGAAATGAATTAACAAGGCAAACAAACTCACCTCTGGTTCCACCTTGGTGGGCTGAAGAACAAAGAGCTGCAGAGCTGAGCAGACGCACAGTAAATCAACTTAATGTGAGAATAAGCTCAGACATTATCCTTCCCATTACTTCCATAGTGACTATTCTTGGTTTTGATGTAAGAAACAATGTAACTGTACCTCCATCAAACAAAGCCAGGAAAGCCAGAATCAGGAAAGGAGCGGTCTTCCCAACAAACTCATACATCACACTGCCGAATGGGGGTCCAACTGTGGAGGAGACACAAGATATAATAGAGTAAAGGAGTTCTGAGCAGAGAATGAAGTTACTCTCCATCTGTGTGTTGTAATCCGAGTTTCTCTGTGATTAGTTTAAATAGGCCACACGTGCATGTTAGTGTGTGGCTAACTAATAATGACCGCCGTTCTGCGCTGCACTCGGCGGTAATCACTGATAACGTGAAAACGTAACGGCCACCTTCTGGCTGCTCCTCAGGTTAACACTGTCAGCACTTTTGTCGTTGTTTGCAATGTTTTTCTCTTTGTTAGCACTGTTAGGCTCACGAGGAGTAAGCTACCATGTGAATACAAATCAAGACTTCCTAGTCTAACAATGGCATAGTTGTCAGTGCTGCAAAAAATCGGGACCCTAAAATCAAAAGTCAAATTAATCTTCTATTGATCACGATATTGATTAAAGGAGGAAGTCAGGTGCAGTATAAAGAGTGACAAAGTCCGTGTATGGAGGAGGTTGTTCTGGATGAAACTGTCACATAAACAAAGGACTTTAACCCAGCAGACCCCTGTTCCTGTCCCGTGTGAAACCAAAGCTCAACACGTTGACTTATTTTTAGTTAAGTTACGTAACAAATGTACTGTTTTTTAAACCCAAAACATGATCTTTTCATCAACCTAAGGTTGTTTTGTTACCTTTAGGATTAGTTTTGTTGCCTAAATACAAACAAAACAAGTTGTTGTTATAATAATGATACTAATAATAATAATAATAAATATTTATAAATATGTAATAGCCAGTAGTGGACTCAGTAATCAGATCATTTACTTAAGTAAAAGTAACAATACCACAGTGTACAAATACTACTAAATAAGTAATTTAATTACTTAAGAAAAAGTAACATATTAACATCAAAATGTACTTAAAGTACAAAAAGTAAAATTACTCATACTGCACAACAGCCTATTACAAAATAATATATGATATACTATTGAATCATAATTATTAATGCATGAATGTGTTCTGTAGCTGGTAAAGTAGTTTACATATACTGCTAAGATACTTGTGAATTTCACTAAGAGATCAATAAAGTTTGATCTTAACCTATAATATTACATAATACAATACATACATTTGTATTATTAATCTGAATCTTCAAAGTAACTAAAGTAATCAAATAAATGTACAGTAGAAAGTATAATATTTATCTCTGAATTGTATTTGAGCAGAAGTATAGAGTAGCAAGAACAAGTACCTCAAAATTGTATTTAAGTGTAGTACTAGAGTAAATGTACTTAATTACTGTCCACCATGGCTCAGGAGGTAGAGCCTCCGTCTAGTAATCAGAGTTACAGGTTCGATCCCGTCTCCTCCACAGAGAGTTGAAGTGTACTAAGTGCTCCTGATGAGCAGGTTGGCACCATGGCAGCCTCTGCTACCAGTGAGCTGATGTGTTGTGAAGATCTTTGAGTGGTGCAACAAGATCTGTTGTGACCTTTACAGAAGCATCTGTATACATACTTAACACTCCCATTGCCAGACCACCCAGGGCGATCCCGATGGCGTGACCTCTCTCCTCATCGTCTGTGTACACACTCGCAAGCATTCCCATCCCTGAAAACACACAGATGTATAGATCCTGCAATACAAACCACTTGTTCATACATATTTCACTTAACAGACACAATTACTGACAGAGGGCAGCACTTCCTATACAAGGTTTACAAGATATACTATTATTCAGACATGTGTTTTGAGATATATATACTGACAGGTGTTTCTATTATCTTTTATAATAGCCCCTGGTAGACCACCACACCAACAACACACTATTCCACCACTGTGTGCAATTATCACTGCCATGTGCAATATTCACTTTTATCAACCACTCTGTACTTATAATACTTTTACTCTATTTTATTTTATTTACTTATTGTGTACTCGCCATTTTACTTTCTTGTTATTTTCCTGTAACAAGGTAAATTTCCCCGTTGTGGGACAAATAAAGGATTTCTGATTCTGATTCTGATTAGACTGCATTAGTTTTAACTCTGTGTAACTTAGCACGTAAAACAAAGAACATCACATGATCACAACTGTTGTAATGTGTGAAATGATGTGGTCTGGAAAATTAGGAGTATAGTTATTAATACTTTTTGTTGCTACACTTATGTTGCAGAATGTAAATGTTTTTTGCAATGCTCATGGCCAGTAGATAACAAATGGATCCTGTGACTTATCATTTTTCAAAGTAAAGTTTTGAAAGACAGTTACCAGCTTTTAAATATTTATATTGTGTCAAACTCATTGCTTTTAGACTGGAAAACATAAAGTTTTGCTGCTGCAGCCAGGCAATGAAAAAGAAAAATATCCAGTTCTCTGGATTGGTGCTTCGTTGTTATCTTACAAACAAAAGTATGCTAACGTCAAAGTCCCGTGTAACAAAGACTCAAAAACACCACTTAAGTAGGACATTTAAAAAAATACTTTTGTAGCATCAAAGAAAGCGACCTGCCTCTCTCCATTGGATGACAGGACTGAGGTCTTCACCTCTTGTCTAGCCTGGCAACATTTAGGCTACAAACAACCCATAATGCAACACTTATTCAAATGAAAAATCTCAGTCTGTAACATACTCATTCAATGTCTGTTGTGAATTGATAGGATGTATTTGGATCAGATGAATAGTTGGATGGATTGACTGACTGGATATTAAGACAGGAGGAAGTCTTACCGGCCACAGATGAGCAGGAGGAGCCTACACCTTGAAGCGATCTGGCCAGAAACAGCAGAGCGTAGCTCGATGAGAAGGCGAACACTTCACAACAGTGAGCACAACAGAAATATAGACAAAGAAACATCAGGCATGATGAAAGCATTTTGATTTTCTGATAACGACGACATGTTGCATGAAACTTACTGATAGTAGAGACGAACATGATACAGAAGCCGGCGAATAAGGGAAGTTGGTATCCTATTCTAAAGAGACAAAGAGAAAAAAGACAGACTACATTTTTACAGTCAGCAACTATTTTGAGATGTCTACACAAACATAAATGGCATTCAAAGCTTTCATTCTTTTCCACATATTGTCTCTTTCTAAAGCAGTGACACCTTAAACAATTGATGTGAGAAGTTGTGGAGGACTGCTGATTTTTAAAATGGAAAATGCTCCATCCAGTGAGGGATGTTATTGCTCTACATAATCATAAGAATAACGAGTGAAATCTGTTGTCAGTTAGAAGACATAATTGCTTTGGTCAACCAGGACAGATATTCAGGATGTAGATTGTCTCCAACTGAGAATTATGAGTCAAAATGGCCTGCAGCACAACCATGTAGTGATTCAAAAACCATGACCTGAAAGATAAAATGATCAAAATAAACTGCATAGCAAATACTGTCTTGTAACAGTATTTGTATGAACACAAAGCATTTGTAGAAATTCTGTATTTGCATGACACATTCTTGCCAGTTACAATTGTTAGACATTTAGAGGAGGATGACAGTGTGTTTTTTTTTATTAAAATGCTAAAAGCTGCCATGCACATCAGAGCTGTTGTATTCCCCCGTAGATACCTGACATGCTTGACTTGCCTTGTATTGTCCTCTGTCAGGATGGAAGGTGACTAAGAACCGGTAATGTTCCTTGCTTCAATTACAGCCTATCTGAGTGCCCATCTGAGACACTAAATATTGCTTTTGAGGTTAGTGTCACTAATGTTGGAACATCCACGCTTCACCATCTCCCCTAAATATGTATCTCACGTTCAGCTCAAATCTTCAGACTGGCTCTGTTTTTAATCCTTAGAATTAATTATTTAGTCTTGCCCATCATTATAATGTTATGTTCTCCTCCAAGAATTAAGGTGCCATGGAAAAAACTTTAAAAATTAAAATTAAGCCCAAAATAAAAAAAAAAGTGAGACATTTTTTTTTTAAAAGAAAAGAAAATGATACACATATATATATATATATATATATATATATATATATATATATATATATATATATATATATATATATATATATATATATAAATAAATCACATATGTGACATAGCCTATCATACTCATGTGCTGGTTGAAATTTGAGTAACTCATCCAGCTATCCATACATTATTTGTATCAGCTATTTTCTATGGAGCGGTCTGCTGGGGCAGCAGCATCTCGGCTGCTGACAGGAAGAGACTGAACAGACTGGTGAAGAAGGCCAGCTCTGTCCTGGGGAGCCCTCTGGACACTGTGGAGCTGGTGGGAAACAGGAGAATGACGGCCAAGTTGTCCTCTCTATTGGACAACATGTCCCCCCCCCTCCAGGACACTGTGTCCGCACTGTGCAGCGACAGGCTGCTTCACCTGCGGTGTCTCACAGAGAGATACCGTAGGTCCTCTCTCCCTGCAGCGGTCAGACTGTACAATCACCACGGCCCCTGGTAGACCACCACACCAACAACACACTATTCCACCACTGTGTGCAATTATCACTGCCATGTACAATGTTCACTTTGTATAACTTCTGTAATTATCACTGTCATGTACAATGTTCACTTTCACAACTTTTTATCAATCACTTTGTACTTATATTATTGTTACTCTATTTTATTCTATTTAACTATTGTGTACTCACCACTTTACTTTCTTGTTCTTTTGCTGTAACAAGGTACATTTCCCCGTTGTGGGACTAATAAAGGATTTCTGATTCTATTCTGATTTGATTCAGTTGGATTGTTAGCTGACATGACATTACACCCTTAAAAACCATCATGACATAAACTGACATGTTTACCATGTGCATCATTTGCTTTTCCTCTCTAGAATTGGAAAAGGGAGTCTGTTGCTGCTCTTTCTTCTCAATTTGTGTTGGATGTTAAATTAGATAAGGCCATAAGTGTTGTTCTGTGTTGACATAAGCTTTCTAAACACAAGAGCAAATTTGAACCACAATTCTGGCCCTCGGCTAGCAGGAAGCCTCTGCGGCCTGAAAGGAAACCTGTCATACTGTGATACTCTTGCTCGGTCCTTTTTCATTCAGCTTTACATGAAATAATTGTCTTCTTAATGTTTTTTGTCTTTTGTCTTTAAAATATCCTGCATCATTGTTCAGTTGTATCAAATGCCACATAACACCATAATTGTAGTTATTCCAAATATGTTCCTCACATGGATTAAATTGAGCTAAACACTGAAGTTACACACTGTAGATGCATTGCATATGTTACAAAAGAACCAGTAGTACCGAGCATTATGTAGGTCACTGAAAAATCAGTGTATAATACAAAACACAGGGACAGCAACAAACTGAGTCTCGTGCTGTGTTGGACACAAACCAGAAAGCTGAAAAGTCCCATCCTTTACAAGGGAAATGTAACTGGCTCTTCAAGTCAGAATTTTACATAGAAAACGCTGGCGATTAATTGAGTAATCAAGAAAATAATCGGTGGATTCATCGATAATAAAATCAATTGTTCATTGCAGCTCTAATGGTATGTCTAAGGGGAAAACATGCTGGGCATTTAGATCACAAATCAGTGCTTTCACCCTGTGATCTATACTCATGTGGTATGTGACTTAATGAGTGAAAACGTAAACTGCATTATATACTAGGAAAATTTTTATCTTATGGTTTAAGATAAGAATAACAAACATGCACGATTTCTGTTCATTATGTGACAACTACGTGAGTTTGGATTGCTTCTGCTCATTACTCTGTGACACAAATGTCTAGGCTGCGGCAACAATAATGCTCCAGGTTGCCTGCGAAAACCCTTAACCAGCTAATTTCCCCTGTTGTAAACGTTACATAAGTAATGCCTCCACACAGAGAAGAGACATAACGTTAAAGTTAAAGTTAAAGTTAAAGCCTTTTATTGTCATTATACAAAAGTACAACGAGATTCAGAGTGCAAACCTACCTGTTTGTGAGCGGCCCTATGAAAGGATTGATAATCAGCTGTACGGTGGCCTTGGAGGCGAACAGCAGTCCCACTTTGACATTCTCATTAAGCAGCATGGTGGTGGACTGGGGGCAATCGGAAGAGTTCTTTGGCAGCTCTGTAGCAGTAGGGGGGGCAGTAGACCTAGCTGTGGTGTTGGGGCCCGAAGACCTCATGGTGTTGTCGTATAAGGACACGATGCTGTGGAAGGCTCCTGCAGGAGCCTGCTGTGACAGGGTGTCGTTCTTCAACACCACATCTGTTGACTCATCCAGATTGTAGAGGTAGCTGGGAATGATGGGAACTAGCAGGCATAAAGAGGCAAGAGGAGATTGATGTGATGAAATATGACAGGAGCACTGACTGATGCTCACTAGCATGATAGTAATCCAGATGCCATTGTAACATACAGCATGTCAGCAGAGAGCAAGAAAGGTACTTCAGGGGTGATTCACTACCCTGAGACAGAAGGAAACCTCAAAGAAGCCAATGTTTCTTTAACCACTTAAATGTGTTTTTACCACAAAAAAAGGTTCCAGTGGTATCTATTTATTTAGACAGTTTAAGATATCAGCCCCTGAAACTTCTACCCAATGCAGTGGAAGTGAATGGAAGTAATGTGTGGTGCTCAATGCACTGAGTGTTACATTTGAATGACTCAAAACTAACGTGTCTTTTCCAGAAAACTTTAACCTTAAAGTTTCAGAAGTCCACTGAATTGTGTTCATCAATGAAGATTATATGTATATTATTTAATTTGATGGAATGTTGTAGCCATTAAAAAACATACAACTTTAATTAAGTGTTAGAACATATGATGTCATTAGGGCAGATCATTCAGTGCTTCAGCCTAGAATATATATATATTTTTTTATTCTGTGAAAAGATGGCATTAATATTTTGGGCCATTTTTGTGAAATATTATGGATTTATTAGAGAATTTTAAGCAGAGAGGTGAAGGATATGAGGGTAGGAAGAAGCTCGTAGAAACATGCAACAAAGGTTGGCGTTTTATGGTCAGCACGCAAAACCCCAGACACAGGGCACCGCTGAAACTTTGCATTCTAATATAGCAGGGGGATCCTTATGTAGGTGGGAGTAATATAGCACGGCACATGACATGATGCAGGCAGGCAGTAATATGCTCATGGGCAAATGTTGAAGCTGCTGGTAACAGAAAAATAAAGAGGAGGACGCATGCATTCATTCTGTGAGACAGAAAACAGGTTAAGAGAGGACCTGCTATTAAAAAACAATCTAACTTTTTTGATCCTTCACTAAATGTAAAATGTAATGTAAACAATGTATGGAACTACTGTATATTCTGTTTATGATTCTGTTTCCTCACATAATGAATAACAAACACAACATAATCTATGGTTAACTGACTTTTTGACAAGAGCACATTTTGTTCAGGTTCTGTCTTCTGCTGCTCCTGGACAAGCTTTGTCAGTTTGGCTATTTGCCTTCTCAAGATAGCATGGGAGCATGACGATGGTAGTTTGAATCACTTAAAAAAAGGAACACTGCGCAACACCCATTAAACAAATGTTTGATGTGTCAGACTGCTAGCATTGAAAGTAAAGTAAATAATGAAAATTATATACATGGGAAACCTATAACTATACATTGTTTTTACATTTTGTGTGTGAGAGAAAGATAGAAAGGAAAAAATAAAACTCATTGAATAATTAATGTATACTCATTTATGGAAATATGGTCAAGGAGTATGCATGGCACTGTCATCCATACAATGTCCAAATAATATAAATGATTGTAGTACTGGACACGATAATGATCTAAGATTTCAAATAATCCAGTGATTATACAGTATATGGGTTAGATTTTAAAGACTGCGTCTACCAAACATATGTCTTTTTATGTCTACAGGTTATTTTTTAATGATTATATTCCATCATTTTCAGTAAATCTGCATCAAGTGCCAAGGTCTGCTTGATACTAGTGGAATGATCTGCTTTATTCAGCATACATTCAGGATCTTTCTCCTTAAAGTTTTTTAACTAGATGAGAATGGTTCCATCTGTCAGAAAAGATCCAGAGTCTGTTCTGCCAGCAACAGTTGCAAATGTCTGGGATGTTCCGTGGTATAAGGACGAAGTGAGCGAGGATTGTTGATGCTGGTCTCAGTCGTCAGTTATTTTAATTTAACCATTAATAATGATGGTAAACTATGTTTTCAGGGGTAAATTAGGAATTAATTAAAGGTATTTCAAGGCCGCTGCTTGTGTGTTTGTTAAGTTAAATACATATTGCTTTGGAAATTATGGGATATGATGATGACACACACAAAAACACACATGCACACACATACACATATGTATTTTGTATTGTAATATATAGTGTAATATATATATATATATATAGATTATATCACAAGCATTTCAGGTTAAAGCTATGAACAGCCATCAGCACTACAAAAGTCACTAATGGCTAATGGTCAACGTTGCTGATGTGGTGCATAAGGGTGTGTTTGTACACACTCCTGACACTAAGTCCATACTGTATATGAGCACGCTCTCTAAAAACTAAGAACCACTAAGATTACTCTGTAGTTCCAGTATTTACTCTTAAACCAGCGGCTGCATGTTGAATGTTCAGTGAAACACAGTGTACCGTGCACAGAACAACGCATGATAACCTGGACGGAGACAAATCAACCACAGACCTTTTCAAAAGACCACTGGTGATGTGAGGGACACTGGATCATACCTCAGACTGTTTCATTGAAGAAGGTTCATCAACAGCAGTAACACTGGTTTATATTTCACATGTGCATCAGTGCTGTGATTTAAACAAACTGTGTTTAAGAATAGGCCATCACCTAAAGCGCTTTTACAACACAAGCCAGCCCCCGTTCACACACACATTCAAACACAAGGTGCCACCTGCTCTTCAGAAGAGATAAACACCCACACACACTTACACATTGATGGCACAGTTTGGGGTTCAGTATGTTGCCCAAAGTCTTTGGGAAACATACTGAACCCCAAACTGTGCCATCAATCAGTCTCCACGACATGGAGACCGCAGGAGCCGCAGCCGACCCTTGTGGTGTGTTTACTGTTGCAGGCTGACATGTAGGCTAAACCAGTGTTTTGGAGCCGATTTATTGTTGGGTATTGAGCTTTCCTCAAGCTTTTGTATGACTGGTCATTACAAATATTGGAGGGGACAGATTTAAGTGACCTCTGTTCCGGCGGCAAAATCGCGCTTGTATGAGTTTTGGGAAAATAACAGAATGAGAATCAATACGCATTGTAATATTTACTGTAACTTATTATTATAGCCTGCATAATGTCTAATTGTTATTTTATTAAATAGATTATACTTGGCTGGACTTACACAGTTTAAGAGAGAGAGAGAGAGAGAGAGAGAGAGAGAGAGAGAGAGAGAGAGAGAGAGAGAGAGAGAGAGAGAGAGAATATTAGCATCGGGATATTACATCTTTGCGAGCGTCAGATGGAGAGGTTAATATAAGAACTGAGCTGGTCTGGATTTTCCAGTTAATTTACTGGAGAGCAATGACAAGCCGTTGTGATTATTTTTGGAGGCTAAATCTAAAACATTTAAACAAATCATCATTCATGCTCCAGTCTGGTGACCTGCAACTTGCACTATATTTTAGAATATTAGAACATATATTTATATTATTAATATTTAGAACATATAATTTACTGAATAATACTAAATGTGTCACACGCGCGTTTTGAATTCGATGCGGGGACTTTAGCACAGTGTAAGCGCTCATCTCCTGACAGCGGCAACAAGCTGCGCCATACCAAAGGACAACTAGGCATATGAGGACAGACTTGGTGAATTGCACTACCTGTTGCAAAAAAACAAGCAAACTTTGCAGACATGTAAGAGGTGAGAAAACAGGAGTGCACCTACCGACTACAGTCAGCAGCATGTTATCCAAGAGGAGAGCGACGAAAACAATGAAGAGACTCAGTTTCCTCGATTGTCTCTCCTCTCTGAGCCATTTCATCAAATTAAACTGCCGAAGCGTATCTAATCTCCCCATGGTGTTAGTCCCGAAAAGAGCAAGACAATAGAAAGGATGACAAGTTATCCTGGAGAGACACAAGTGGCAGTGATGGGTCACTAACTTAAAAAAAAATCCTTCCAGTCTACATAAATAAGAAATATCAAACACACTGCTCAGAAGAACAGTGAGCGCTGCAGTGAACAAATCTTACCTTAGATGCACAAGGGCCAACAGCGGCGGCGGCAGCAGAGCTCGAAGGAGGAGATGCTGTCTTTCTAGTGACTGGACCCACTGCTGACGTCATTCAACCTTTATGTGTTGGTCCCTGTCAGCCCTACCTTCAAACATTCAAACCAGATCTACTGGATTAGAGGACAATAATACATCCTAAACAATAGACAGGACAACGCACACACGACTTAAAACTGGGCTTTAATGACGATGCAAAGATCAATACTGACCTGATGCCACCTGGATGTAGAACCAAGTAATCCTGCTTCATATACCTTTCATAAGGGGAAATAAATAAATCTGTGCTCAGAAGGTATTCATTCATGATTTACCATCTGCCTGTAGATCTGAGGTTTCATGCTGGTTCATTAGCATCAACATGAGTGCTAAACGCAAATCATCTCGCTGTTTTGTGATTGACATAAAGATAAGAATATCATTAAAAAAACAACATAAAGAATCATTACAGACATAACAATGTTTTGTACATTTTCATTAAAGATTGCAAAAATGATCAAACGCTCAATCGATCATTTAAATAACAGGTGTGTATAAAATATCAAATATAGATTTCTGTGTTTCTCAAATTAACAAAATAGAAAATGTAAAAGTAATTTACATTTTTTATTTACTTACCGTATTTGAGGTGAACTGTACATGGAATTAGTGATATTAAGGGTTAAAACAGCTGAATTGGATCCTTACAAAACCAAAAGTAAAGCCAAAAAAGTTTGATCAAGGACTTTAACAACTTAATTTAATTAAAGCTACATTAATGTTTTTTTTGTCTTGGGGGAAGAACTCTACAGCACAGTGAAAATCATATATTTAACATTATGGCTCTATAAAGTTATAGTTAACGTGTAAGAAAACAATTACCATCCATCAGACATGGAGCAACATTAACATGCATGTGGAGTTGTTTCTAGCAAGCTGAAAGATGTTAAAGAAAAAACACAGTTTAATATAATTTGGGTTTATTTTTCAAACTCCACTTATCGGTTCTATCTATACAATACCATTGTGCTCACCAAAATAATCACTGAGATTTTGGAATATAAAATCATTAGTTTACTTAAATCTGTAAAATAAATTCACCCATAATGTCGTAACAATCCCACATTGTATTGGATAACCGTGCACAGCTAGCATAAGTTGCACAAGGAATTTCACCTATAAACTGTGTTATCTGATCATCTGACCGTTCATGTTTCTTGCCCAGATCTGACGCAGTTTTAGTGACGTTTAGTGACACATTTCAAGATGTCAACAATTACTTTGCTGAGAACAAAGTTGTAATAAACTGTCCATTATTCACTCCGCCAGAGGGCATAGGTTGAGTTGTGCTCCCACAAACCATTTATTTGTATTCTCTATTTTGTCAGCAGGTAATATTCATCGCAGTCATTCAGAAGTTAAACAGTGACACCTTGTTTTATATGTCATACTGATTTTGTATATCATTATCTCCACAAGGAGATCATGCAATCGGTCATGTTTGTGCGTGAGGGAGTGAGTGTGCGTGTGCATCTCTGTGTCTGTCCACGGCTAATCCCGCATACAGGACCAATCATCCTAATATTTTTTGTGTACATTTATGACTGTATGCTCAGGGACCTCTCGTGGTTGCAGTGCTTCACAAGTTTCACTGTAACAAGTAATCACTGTTTCACACCGTGATTGACTACTGACTCCTCACTATTCTTAACCGGCCAGCAGGGGTCAGGGAAGCTGCTGCTTCAGTTTGGACTGTTTTGGACAGTGGGTTTGGCTAACAGTAAACAGCTAACGGAACTCAACACACCTTACATGGGTTTTTTTGGCCGACTTTTGACTTAATTTAGCTAACTAAGTGGTCTTTACACTATAAAGTAAGTCATAACCGAATGTGTGCTATTAGGTATGAATTATGTTTCTAAATAATAAAGAGAAAAGTAATATTGTGATTAACTTGTTTTCGTCTGTCAGACAAATTGGCATTCAGTCCATGGGCAGTCCTCGTAATTATTACGGTTTGAAAATGTCAACCTAATTTTCTAAAGAGAGCAGAAGAGCAAAAACGTCAATGTAAGGCATTGTCACATACTTAATATTCATGAGATGACCCTTCACCACAGTAGGGTTTATCCCAGTGTCCACATTTACAGAAAAACAAAGTTTGAGGCATGTTCCCCCTAAGTTTGCAAGTGCTTGCCTGAGAGAATACCCACAATTCATAGTGTTGTGACGTCAAACATGGGGTTACCAGGGGAACACGCTAAACAAGGACAACTGGCACATTGGTGTTCAGCCAGACATATATATTGGATGCTCTGTTCTGCCTAATTTACAAAGAAACACTACATTAACAAGGATTTAAGATGGTGCATAAAAACACATGAAATCAGAGGAATGTAAGCATAGGCTATTACCATTTCTTTCAATTGAAGTTCTGACAAAAATCCACTCTGTAAATCAAATCAAATAAAAACATATTTATATAGCCCAATATTACAAATGACACATTTGTCTCAGTGTGCTTTACAGACTGTACAGCATACGACACCCTCTGTTCTTAGACCCTCGCACCGCAAATGGAAAAACTCCCTAAAAGAAACCCCACAATTAAAGGGGAACAATGGAAGAAACCTCAAGGAGAGACTGAGGAGGGATCCCTCTCCCAGGACAGACAGACTGTAATAGATGTCGTGTGTACAACATAGTAAAAATACAACATAGACAATCCATGTGACAAAAATTATGATGTGATCGTATATGAAAAAGATGCATCCACGAAGATGTCAAAAAAAGCTTCCCAGTGCCTCCTAAAAAATAAATATGAATAAAAGTGGGACTAGGGCAACAAGCGCAGCCACGATTCATGATTCAGATGTAACTTTTAATAGTGGAAACCTGACAGATGAGAGACAGAAATCCTGGATGCTGAGTTAGTAACATGCATTTAAGGGACATGAATGCACACAGATAGAGAGGGAGAGGAGGAGAGAGAGAGAGGTGTAATTCCCCCGGCAGTCTAAGCCTATAGCAGCATAACTAGGGACTGGACCAAGGCAAGCCTGAGCCAGCCCTAACTATAAGCTTTATCAAAGAGGAAAACCATTATACCATTTTGAGCCCTTGCAGCCTCTCGCACTGAAGCACTAGACAACGTCAAAAAGACCCTGGGTTCAGGGGTTAGGGTTTACGGGAGACATTGTGATTGGGCATATGATTCATAATTTTGCCTCTGGGCCAACTCTGATTTCATCAACAATTTTACAGAAGTCGCCATGGGGTTCATCGGCAAACTGGTAGACGACTCCATGCCTACTGTCACTATTAAGACCTTCCCCAATCAGAAACTGTGAATGGATAGGACCATTTGGGACGCACCGAAGGGGTGCACTGATACATAGACCCTTCACGGTGAAAACTCTCTGGCAGACGAAGTTACTGTAACGCACTTATTTTTGGACTTTTAACTCTGTACAATGCATATTTTTATTCTTAACAATGCGAACCTTTGCACATCCCCTAGAATATACTTTTGCACATCCATGCCTAACTCTTTTATTTTAAACACATTTTACGTATTTTAAAATAGTATTTTTATAACATTTTTATTGTAATTACTTCTATTCTATACTTATGTTTCTATGCACTAAAACACCTCAGATTTCTTATGCACAAATTAAAAATGCTCAAACTCAATTATCTTATGCATCTGGCCTCGATACTTATGCTTTGAAAAGTTGAGTTTGAGGTAGATGAGTAAAACAGTAAAATTGTAAAGTTGCAGGCTGGAAAATCATAACAATGAATTAAAACAGATTGGTGGGAATTGCAGAACTGGGTCATGACTGGGTTAACGCTACAACGCATTACATGTATTCATTTCAACCATTGCGCTGATCCAAGGGATATTCCCCAAAGCTTTTAAAGTAAATCAGAAATCAGAAATCTTTTATTTGTCCGACAATGGGGAAATTTACCTTGTTACAGGAAAAGAACATATGAAGTAAAGTGGCGAGTGCACAATAATTACATAGAATGAAATGGAATTAAAATAATATAAGTACAAAGTGGTTGATAAAAAGTTGTGAAAGTGAATATTGCACATGGCAGGGATAATTGCACAAGCTTACACCCAAGGGGGTATATATTTTAAAATATGTTCAAGGGACTCTTTTTGTTGGCATTTGGGTTAAGGATAGGTCCAAAGGAAACATGAAATTGCCAGTTTAAAGGTTAAAAGTATCTGTCAGTGAAAGCAAGACATTGGCACATCAAGGCCTACAAAATGATAAAATGATCACATGGAAAAAAGCACAGCATAATATTTAAGCCAAAATAGCAGCAGATCATTTCTGTTTCATAATTTTGGTGTCATGAATGACATTTTATGTGCTTATTTGATGAGTTTGTCTAATAACATTGTTGTATTGTATCTGTATTTCACCCTGAAAGCTTCCCAAATGCTTTGGCAACAAACAGTAGATCCTTCCTCTGCCAATAAAGTAGATGTGAATTTGAGGTTGAGAGAGAGAAACACAGACCTTGGGAATGCATTTGTATTTCAAACAAACACTGAAAAGCTGACCAGTGTTGGAACTGCTACACAAAGAAATACAGTCTGGCACTAACTGTGAGTCTCCCTTTCTCCCCTCCTCATTATATTACAGCAGCACCATCTTGTGCTCTGGTTACGCTACTACAACAATAGGGCTTCACTGACGTGGTGCAGAATTACTCAATGATATTATACATTCTCACATTATGTTATGTAACAACTGATGAGTTCATAATAACTACATAACATAACTTTAAAATGTAGAAGAGTGTGCCTCTAAATAAATGGTTAACATATTAATAAAAACATGGCAATGTTATCAATTAAATCACATCAACAATCATTCCTTACAAAGGAGTGCAAACAGCTTTTAATATATGATAACTTAAACCTAAACGTTATGTACTTATATGGCGCCTTTCGTGAAAAGTTGCAATACAAGGCAATTAACATAGCACAGTAACAGAGGGTAGATACAAGATTAATACATATTTGGGGGATTAAGATGAAGAGAATTAGGCTTCTTTTAAGGTAAAAGATCAAATTTAAGATTTCGTCTAAAGCTATTTACAGATTATGATGCCCTCAGCTCTTCTGGCAGGCTATTCCAGAGGTGAGGACCAGAGACACTGCTTGTCTGGCTGACATTTCTGAGTGGATGTCTGCACACCACTCAACCTTGACAAGACCAAGCTCCTTTTCCTTCCAGGGAAGGGCTCTTCCATCCAAGACCTTACCATCAACATCGGCAGCTCCCTTCACTGGCTACCAGCGGTGCCCCGAATCTGCTTCAAGACTCTGGTGCTTGCCTACCGTGCTGTGAATGGATCAGCCCCTTCCTACATCCAGGCCATGGTCAAACGATACACCCCAGTCCACTTACTTCACTCTGCATCGGCCAATCAGCTCGCTCCTCCCTCACTGCGAGTGGGACCCAGATTCCCCTTTGCTATCCTGACTCCAAAAATGGTGGAACGAGCTCCCCATTGATGTCAGGTCAGCAGACAGTCTTCACATCTTCCGTTGCAGACTGAAAGGGCACCCGTTTGAACACCACCTTTGCCAATATATTAAAACATATATATATATCTTATTTCTGTATGTAGCACTTATTGGTTTGGTTTATTTGAAGCTATTGTACTGGACTTAAAATGATTTTACCTCTTGTAATGTAAATGCTTCCTCTCTGTATGACTTTGTCCTCACCCTGGGAATAATTAAAAGGCCAGTGTGGGATCTAGTGGGAGTATACATGGAGAGCATGTCTGATAAGTATTCAGGTGCTAGTCCATGCAGTGATTTGAACACTAATAAAAGGATCTCAAAATCTATTCTAAAATGGACAGGCAATCAATGAAGGGACTTCAGGACAGGTGAGCTGGTCCTCTCCATTAATGATGTGTCATGATCTTGGTTCTGTTTCCTGATTTATTTTGAAATGTTCCCTTCCTATTAGATGTGTCTCAATTCAGGGGCTGCAGCCTCTCCAGAGCGGTCCTGCCTGCTTCGCACACCTCCAGAGCGGTGCCGCCTGCTTCGCCTGCTTCGCCTGCTTCGCCTGCTTCGCCTGCTTCGCCTGCTTCGCCTGCTTCGCCTGCTTCGCCGGTCTCGCCAGCTTCACTGGTCTCGCCAGCTTCATCGGTCTCGCCAGCTTCACCGGCCTCCTGCCCGGCCTCCTGCCCGGCCTCTGCCCGGCCTCCTGCCCGGCCTACTGCCCGGCCTCCTGCCCGGCCTCTGCCCGGCCTCTGCCCGGCCTCTGCCCGGCCTCTGCCCGGCCTCCTGCCCGGCCTCTGCCCGGCCTCTGCCCGGCCTCCTGCCCGGCCTACTGCCCGGCCTCCTGCCCGGCCCTTGCCCGGCCTCTGCCCGGCCTACTGCCCGGCCTCCTGCCCGGCCTACTGCCCAGCCTACTGCCCGGCCTCCTGCCCGGCCTCCTGCCCGGCCTCCTGCCCGGGCTCCTGCCCGGCCTCCTGCCCGGCCTCCTGCCCGGCCTCCTGCCCGGCCTCCTGCCCGGGCTCCTGCCCGGCCTCCTGCCCGGCCTCTTGCCCGGCCTCCTGCGGGACTTCCTTTCTACTAGGAAGCTTCGCCTGCTTCACCTGCTTCGCCGGTCTCGCCAGCTTCACCGGTCTCGCCAGCTTCACCGGCCTCCTGCCCGGCCTCGCACCGCACAAGGAAAAACTTCCTAAAAGAAAAATGGAAGAAACCTGTAATAGCAATTTAAATGTCTACTGTTTAAATAATGTTCTAATAATGTTACAAGTGATGATCTGCCTATTTCTCTTTCTATGCATTTGCACAACTTTACAAATTCCCTTAGCAAGCCAGGGTCAACTGCCTTTTCTTGTCTTAATGGGGGAGGCATTGTAAAACAGGACACAGATGGTCCTCTCTCTTTAGATTTACATACTGATTAACTCTCTGAGAAAGAATCTTGGGTGTGACATTTGTATTAGTGTTTACATAACTGTTATCAAGGAGACGGTCAGGATACTATGTTGCTCCAAGAAACAAATGTTTATGTTTATATACCCAAAGCTAAAAGGTTTGAGTTTCCCAGGACTAAGTTCATCAGATTGGAGGAGATGACCTTACAAACATCAAAAGGAACTAATCTAACAGAGATCATCTTTGGTTTATTGCTTGTTTACAGTGAATAACAGATGTGCTGATCAATCACCTATTGACTGATGCTTTATTGTTCTATAGGTCATCAGCAGTCTGAACAGGAGTGTATAAATTGTCTATGTATCTTCATTCAAACTGTGCCCTCCTACAGACTATGTTGTATTCTGTAGAACTGGTGCCAATTTGAGATCTCAAATAAATGCAAAAAGACAACTCTGTCTCTATCACCATTTATTTGACTTTATATACATCTCTCCAGAGTAAAGCAGGAAAACTTCCACAACAAACCTCAGGGAGAGCAACTGAGGAGGGATCCCTCTCCCAGGATGGACAGATGTGCAATAGATGTCGTGTGTACAGGATAAACAACATAGTAAAAATACAACATTTGACAGAAATGATGTTGTGTTGAAAAAGAGAAAGTATGGATGAATCCAGGAAAATGTCAAAAAGGCTTCCCGGTGTCCAGCAGGACCAGGGCAGCAGGCGCAGCCACGATTCCTGATCCTGACGTAAACTTTATCAGTGGCAACCTGCCACATGAGACACAGAAACTCCGGGGATGATGCCCCGGATGCTGAGTTAGTAACATACATTTACATAAATGCATACAGATAGAGAGGGAGAAGAAGAGAGGGAGGGGAGGAGAGAGGAAGAGAAGGTGGAGAGCAGGGAGGTGTCCTCCGGCAGTCTAAGTCTAGGGTCTGATCCAAGGCAAACCTGAGCCAGCCCTAACTGTAAGCTTTATCAAAAAGGAAAGTCTTTAGCCTGCTCTTAAATGTGGAGAGGGTGTCTGCCTCCCGAACACAAACTGGAAGCTGGTTCCACTGGAGAGGAGCTTGATAACTGAAGGCTCTGGTTCCCATTGTGCTCTGAGATTCTAGGAACTACAAATCATCCTGCATTCTGGGAGCGCAATGCTCTATTTGGTGTATAAGGTACTATGAGATCTTTAAGATATGCTGGAGCCTGACCATTAATGGCTTTGTAAGTCAGGAGAAGGATTTTGAATTCTATCCTGTATTTTACCGGGAGCCAGTGCAGAGCAGCTAATACAGGAGTAATATGATCCCGTTTCCTAGTTCTTGTCAATACACGTGCCGCTGCATTTTGGATCAACTGAAGAGTCTTAAGCGACTTTTTGGGACAACCTGATAACAATGAGTTGCAGTAATCCAGCATTGAAGTAACAAATGCATGGACTTGTTTTTCTGCATCATTTTGAGACAGGATGTTATTCTTATTTTTGCAATGTTACGTAGATGAAAGAGGCAGTCCTTGAGATTTGTTTTATGTGGGAGTTAAAAGACAGATCCTGATCAAACATAACGCCAAGATTCCTTACGGTGGTGCTGGAGGCCTAATTAATGCCATCCAGAGCTTCTATGTCATTAGAAAATGCGTTTCGGAGGCGTTTAGGGCCAAATATAATAACTTCAGTTTTGTCTGTGTTTAACATCAAAAAGTTGCTATACATTCAAGTTTTTATGTCCTTAAGGCATGCTTGAAGTTTAGCTAATTAATTGGTTTCATCTGGTTTAATTGATAAATATAATTGGGTATCATCTGCATAAAATAAAAATATACTATATTATAAAATATTATATTTATATAATCGACAAAAAGCTTAATATGTTTTAAAGTTCAATGTGTAGTTCTTAGCCACCTGCTCCAAAGAAATAGGGGGCAGTATTTCACCTCTAAACTGGGTCCATACAATCTCTAATGTTTATATTTTTGCAGTTCCCCGGTGCTGTGGCTGAACTCCAGCTAACTGCTAACTGAAGCTACGCTGTTTCCCGGGGCTGCAGACAGATCTACTCAGAGAAACAGCCTCCTGGCAGCTGTGAGGACAAAGAGAGGTGGTGCTGGGTTTTTTGTTTCTGCCACTTTGAATGTAATCTAATAAACAAACTATAAAACAAACACAGAAAATGGCTGTAAGAGTCAGCAGTTGTACTTCTTCTCTCTGTACTGAGGCAGACTGCAGCTACACTGACTCACTATCACCTCTAGAGGAACAAGTGGTATTACATAAGACATATAGACGTGTTGACATAACGTCAACACTGCTTACCACACTGATGATCTGTTGGTAATGTTTGTTCATTGTTTTAATGTGTTAAGTTTAAATTATGGCAGATCTTACACATTGAACCATTAATCCATCCATCCATCCATCCATCCATCGTCTACCGCTTATCCGGGATCGGGTCGCGGGGGCAGCAGCTCCAGTAAGGAACCCCAATCTTCCCTTCTCCGGGCCACATCCTCCAGCTCCGACTGGGGGATCCTGAGGCATTCCCAGGCCAGTGAGGAGATATAATCTCTCCACCGAGTCCTGGGTCTTCCCCGGGGTCTCCTCCCAGCTGGACGTGCCTGGAACACCTCCCTTGGGAGGCGCCCAGGTGGGATCCTTACTAGATGCCCGAACCACCTCAACTGGCTCCTTTCAACGTAACCATGAACCATTAATGTGCGAAATAATAGCCTAACTAAGTAAATGCACGTTTTTTAATAATATTGATAGATGATGGGCCGGTCGGGGTCAAAATGCCAGGGCCGATTCTTTGTCCCAGTCCTGCCCTGTGAATGGTTATTATAATAAAACATACAGTGGTTTAATGTCTGTGTCATAAATGTTCAATTTGAGCAGTGATCAGGTTAATCAGTTAATGTGGTCTTGTAAATGATCAGAGGCCACAAAATATGCTTGTTAATATATATATACACAAATATACTTGTGTAATTGAAGACAAGGCAGCAAAATCCGCAATAATAATAAAATACTTCTTAGGACCATTAATTTAATTGATTTAACTACACGTAAGACAGGTTTCATTTCAGTTATGCTCAAACCTACAAAAAAGACAATATAAACAAATGAATTGTAATCTATGAATAATATTGGAGAGGCACCTAATTTGTATTTTGTGTACTGCAGCTCTTTGACCATTATGTAAAGTGAATCATCTGTCAATCCTCCTGTCCCCAAACTGTATCTGTATTTATTTATGTTTGGACTAACTACTTGCAGACTTGTCAAATACAACACTTTGGCCAAACGTTTTATTTGGAGAGTAAGTTTGTATACAGCATATTTATAGGCAGGCACAACATGATTTCAATCAAGCCTAATTTTTGTTTTCATTATTTGGAGATCTTGAAACATTGTACAGTATACACATCACTTGCAGTTTAAATGCATTCATTGTTATAATGTAAAATACACTATTAATGCGGGAGCCCACATACAATTAACCTGGTGCATGCTTGGAAGCTTTTCTGAACACAGAATCTTAATCCTTGGAGTTCCACATTTTTGTCATTAGTGGGAGATTGCAGGTCAACAGTATTGGTCACATAGAAGTGGTATACATCATCTGAAAGCTGAGACTGAGATGCAGCTCAGCACTGTGTCAAGTTCTTCTATTCCTAAATCTGTAATAAACATTGTGTTTTGGTTAAGTGCCTATTCAAATTTAGAGTGTATCAGAGCTTAGAACATTATGATCGAAGTATATGATGAATGCTACCATGCACTATTATGTCTCATAAGCTATTATGCAATTTTTGTACCATTTGTTACACAGATTCGGTGCCAAATTTAAACATATTTGACCACTTGATGGTCAGAAATCCCTCCAAAATACCACATAAAGAAACCAATACCTTGAGGAACACCATAGAAAAGTGTATGCTGTTATTTGGAATCAAAACCTTTTTTCCCCTCCATACACTATTTAAAGTGCCAGTATCAGATGTAACACTAGTATTTGATGTTGTTTTGCCCACCAAGTTGTCAAACTAGCATTGGTGGTATTTGCTATTGGTATTGCAGACTTATTGTAGTGGATTGTACTATCATCTGCAGGTGTTACCATTTTTGGTATTTATACTCCAAGTTTAAATTAGGAAACACATCCTTGTCGGTAATGCATCCTGGAAAATGTAACATTTGTCTATGTGTTCATTTGATATCATGTGATTAAGTAAAGTTTAATTGAATAAACAAGACTGAATTTAAAAGGAATTTTATTCGATTTTCCTAGAGTTCTGACGCATTATTTTGTCCATTCTCTTTAATGCTTTAAACCAGTACAATTGCTAGATTACTCATAATTATTCCTTGGCAAGATACTGCAGCCAGATATGCAGAATGTGTAGCTCTTCTTGATGGGAATCATTTTAAATATCACCCTCCTTCACTCGGCTACGTATGTGTTTGGCACATGCACACTTTTTATTTTGCTCATGCTTATAACCAAACAGCCAGCACAAAGAATGCACTGTACATGTTATTTTAGTCTGCTGTTTTGGACCTCAGTCAAAACCAGGACTGTGAGCTTGGTCAACACTTGGACATGAGGCAACGATTCTCTTGTTGACTTATTCCTTCTGTTCATTTTTGAAAGTCTCCACATTTCCCCTGCTGATGAACTTGATGCATTGACGGTAGCAGCTTACAATTCTTGTTTGGCCTAGCTTGAAAGCCATGGACATGATGGCCATGCCGACAATGATGAAGAGTGAGGTAAGCATGAAGTACTTAGGGTGATTGGGTACAATATCGCCAAAACCAATAGTAGTGAGTGTGATGAAGCAGAAGTAGTAAGGATCAAAGCCCTTAAATTCATTTTCCCACAACGGCAGAATCAAACCGCCAAATAAAATGTAGGCAAATACGATGAAAAGAATCAGAACAAAGGGTACATCCAACATTTCCATTCCATCCCCCAACCCTGTGAAGTCCCAAATGAGATATCCTTTGGGTGGTGGTGGCAGCCGGTCTAGCTCTGGGCAGGAGAGGGTCCTGAGCAGTGGGCTCTTTCTAAGTAAATTCTCCCGGGCGAGAATTTTCTCAAAGATCTCTTTGTTGTTTTGGAGCTGAATGGACTTGTGTCGTACATCCGCCTGGCTGTGCAGTACCTGCCGGATGTCAAGGGGTTCACGGGCCACAATGTCATGGCTAAAAAAAAAGGTTCCGTCCTCCAGGGCCAGGTTGGTCGAGACCCCTGACCTTTTCGGAGCCTTCCATGGTGACCAGGTGTGGGAGCGGAGGATTTTGCAGAAGGTGTGGATGCGCACATAGGCTCTGGACATAAGCATAGCAAGGAAGTCTCCCACATCGAGGGTGACCAGAAGCATGAGAGGGATGCCCACCATGGCATACAAGACACACACCACCTTACCAGTCAAGGTAACAGGATAGATCTCCCCATACCCTGCAACAACAATTGAGAAAATGGACACTTAAGAAGTGTAAAACAGGGGCTAATAATCTAGACAATATTTATGGGCAGGTCAGGTCCTCAACCTGCTGCTTGGATCCGCTTCTTACCACATTTTAAAAACTTTTTTTTAACTGTATAGTACTTTAAGTTTTAGTATTAGACATTATTAACTGTTCTCTTTAGTCAGGTATATTTCCTGCAGCACTTAAAACTGATTTCACTCAACCACTTATGAAGAAAAGCAACCTTGTGCAACCTAAAACACATGCCTGGCAATCAATCAAGAAATGCTACTTTTTCAAACAATGTATATTCATACAATGATACAAAGGCAGACAACAATGGATCTATAAGCTGGTTGTGAAGAGATGAATGATGAAAGTTCCTAACTAACAGGACAACACAGAAGACAATGTGCCTCTAACCTCTAACAACCTCTAATGAGCTTCTTGTGGTGTGGTAAAAAGCATTGTCTTCTGAGAGTGCCCTCTCTTCAGTGAGTTGTGGGCTTCCTGTTGCTGCTAAGCCATTAGCCATTAGCCATTAGCTGGGTCTCCTTCACCACTTATTATGTATCTGAGCGTAACGGACATACTAAAGTGTGTCTTCAAAAAGTTCTTACGCTTCAAATCATGTCGTGATTATAAATTATATAAAATAATTTAAAAATAGATCACTAATAAGTGAAAAAGAAACATTAGCAAAGGAAATGTTATCAAACTACTAAATATCTTAAAGGTATATGTTTAGCTAGTTGGATTGAGGTTTCTAGCTGATACAGAGTCTACACGTACCGTACAGCTCCCAGTTAGTTCCACAGTAAACACACAGATTGCTCAGGTAGAAAACTATAGGCCGCTACACCTGAAAATTACAGGACAGACAGCTGTGTTATTTTGACCAGCTCTGTTAGATGGATAAATATGTGAATATTGCTTGCATAGGAGTAAGAAAATACACAATAAATATACGTAACACTAGAAGTAGAACTAAAATATATATATATATATATATATATATATATATATATAATACAATACAATACACAATATAAATAATACATTATTTATAAATATAACTTTTTTAATAACTGATGACTGTAAATGTAGATTGTATGGACCCAGTAGTGTGAATTACTGCTACCTATTTCTTGGGAGCAGGTGGCTCGCAATTACACATTGCATCTTAAAATAACTCTAATAATTATATTATACCATAGCAATAACAATACAGAACAGCTGATAAACTATTAACCCAAATAGAGAAGGCAATGACTGTATGACGTTTGTGTAAAATTAGTGGTTTGGATGAATTTTGAGCAGACTATTTCTGTGAATATTATTATTCTAAATAACTTTTAATATAATTATGTGTATTGTCTTTTTTTATTTGAACAATTATACATACTTAATAGGCTTCTTTTTGACAAATTGCATATTTTTCTAATGCAGAATGGAGGGGGAAGGTTGAGAATATAGCAGTGTTGTGTTCAGGTCTTCACCGTGCATTTATCCTGTAAGATTTATATTATAAATAATATTCCAAACTTTAAAAATAACAATTTTATTTAGTTTAGTTTACAACATGTCACTTCCAAACAGCGAGGTCAAGTTTCAAAAGATGGTCTCAATGAATACTATGAAATGTCTGCTATAAGGGACCAACATCATCACACATAAATATAATTGGACTTATTGAATCCACATCAGCTTTCCAGTCATACTCAATGTATCCAATTCTAACACTGTTTAGGGACCCCACCATGCAGAAATACAATATTTTAGAATAAGCAAAAATAACACATGCAAAAAAACCTGCATGGTTAAGTTTTTACCCATTTTCATTCACATAACTTGAGGCGAGAGGTCAAGGGACCCCTGTGAATATGGCCATGACATGGTTGGTTTCATATGAAACATTCAGTACCTTCACTCTGGCTTTAAATGTCAAAACTTTAAGAGGCTAAGATTCTACCCTGCTGGATGATTTGTTCGCTGTTCTCCATTACTAGCACATTCTGATTAAATTAAAGTTAATTTCAACAATTTCAAAAACGACTTCATGAAAGAAAGGGAAAGGAAAGGAGAGACCCTGCCCGGAGGAAGCCCGGGGCCCCCGTCTGGAGCCAGGCCCAGAGGGAGGGCCTGACAGCGAGCGCCTGGTGGCCGGGTTTGCCACGGAGCCCGGTTGGGCACAGCCCGAAGAAGCTACGTGGTGCCTCCCATCCATCCATCCTGTGGGCCCACCACTCATGGGAAAAACCGCTGGGGTTGGGTGCGCTGTCACACGGGTGGCAGTGATGGTTAGGGACCTCGACGGACCAGACCCGGGCAGCAGAGGCTGGCTCTGGGGACGTGGAACGTCACCTCTCTGTGGGGGAAGGAGCCGGAACTAGTGCGGGAGGTGGATCGCTACCAGTTGGATCTGGTGGGGCTTAACTCCACGCACAGTCTTGGCTCTGGAACCGTACTCCTGGATAGGGGTTGGACTCTATTCTTCTCCGGAGTTGCCCAAGGTATGAGGCGTCAGGCCAGGGTGGGGATACTCACTAGCCCCCGGCTGAGCGCCGCTACGTTGGA
This sequence comes from Cottoperca gobio, assembly GCF_900634415.1. Classification (NCBI taxonomy): domain Eukaryota; kingdom Metazoa; phylum Chordata; class Actinopteri; order Perciformes; family Bovichtidae; genus Cottoperca; species Cottoperca gobio. Next base: position 35,096 of record NW_021166879.1, on the reverse strand, counting down.
GTTTATCCTGGTGGACGAGAGGGTCGCCTCCCTACGCCTTCGGGTTATGGGGGGGAAAACTCTGACTGTTGTTTGTGCCTATGCCCCAAACCGCAGTTCTGAGTATTCGGCCTTCTTGGAGACCCTGAATGGAGCCCTGCAGGGGGCTCCAGTAGGGGACTCCGTAGTCTTGCTGGGAGACTTCAACGCACATGTGGGAAACGATGGAGACACCTGGAGAGGCGTGATTGGGAGGAAGGGCCTCCCTGATCTAAACCTGAACGGTCGTTTGTTGTTGGACTTCTGTGCTAGTCATGGAATGGCCATAACAAACACCAGGTTCGAACATAAGGATGCTCATAAGTGCACGTGGTACCAGAGCACCCTAGGCCAAAGGTCAATGATCGATTTCGTAATCGTATCATCTGATCTGAGGCCGCATTTTTCGGACACTCGGGTGAAGAGAGGGGCGGAGCTGTCGACTGATCACCATCTGGTGGTGAGTTGGATCAAGGGGTGGGGGAAGACTCTGGACAGACCTGGTAAACCCAAACGGGTAGTGCGGGTGAACTGGGAACGTCTGGAGGAAGCCCCTGTCCTGGGGATCTTTAACTCACACCTCCGGCGGAGCTTTTCAGCCACCTGAGTGGGCGATGTTCAAAACCTCTATTGCTGAAGCTGCGGTGATGAGCTGTGGTCTCAAGGTCTTAGGTGCCTCAAGGGGCGGTAACCCTCGAACACCGTGGTGGACCCTGGTGGTCAGGGAAGCCGTCCGACTGAAGGAGTCCTTCCGGGTTATGTTATCCGGGAGGACTCCGGAAACAGTTGCAGGGTATTGAAGGACTAGAAGGGCGGCAGCTTCTGCCGTGTCGGAGGCAAAGCAGCGGGTGTGGGAGAAGTTCGGAGAAGCTATGGAGAAGGACTTTCGGTCGGCACCAAGGTGCTTTTGGAAAACCATCCGGCACCTCAGGAGGGGAAAGCGAGGAACCATCCAAGCTGTGTACAGCAAGGGTGGGACCCTGCTGACTTCAACTGAGAAGGTTATCGGCCGCTGGAAGGAGCACTTTGAGGAACTCCTGAATCCGACTAACACGCCCTCTATGGTTGAGGCAGAGCTGGAAGCTGATGGGGGATCATCGTCAATTTCCCTGATGGAAGTCACTGAGGTAGTCAAACAACTCCACAGTGGCAAAGCCGCAGGGGTTGATGAGATCCGTCCAGAAATGCTGAAGACTTTGGGTGTTGAGGGGCTGTCTTGGTTGACACGCCTCGTCAACATTGCGTGGAAGTCTGGGACAGTGCCTAGTGGTTGGCAGACCGGGTGGTGGTTCCCCTATTTAAAAAGGGGGACCAGAGAGTGTGTGCCAACTACAGGGGTATCACACTTCTCAGCCTCCCTGGTAAAGTCTACTCCAAGGTACTGGAAAGGAGGGTTCGGCCGGTAGTCGAACCTCTGATTGAAGAGGAACAATGCGGATTCCGTCCTGGTCGTGGAACAACAGACCAACTCTTTACTCTTGCAAGGATCCTGGAGGGGGCCTGGGAGTACGCCCATCCGGTCTACATGTGTTTTGTGGATCTGGAGAAGGCGTATGACCGTGTCCCCCGGGTGATACTGTGGGAGGTGCTGCGGGAGTATGGGGTGAGGGGGTCACTTTTGAGGGCCATCCAATCCCTGTACGCCCAAAGCGAGAGTTGTGTCCGGATACTCGGCAGTAAGTCGGACTCGTTTCCCGTGAATGTTGGCCTCCGCCAGGGCTGCGCTTTATCACCAATCCTGTTTGTGATTTTCATGGATAGGATATCGAGACGTAGTCGTGGAGGAGAGGGGTTGCAGTTCAGTGACCTGAGGATCTCATCGCTGCTCTTTGCAGATGATGTGGTCCTTATGGCATCATCGGTCTGTGACCTTCAACAGTCACTGGATCGGTTCGCAGCCGAGTGTGCAGCGGTTGGGTATGAGGATCAGCACCTCCAAATCTGAGGCCATGGCTCTCAGCAGGAAACCGGTGGATTGCCTACTCCGGGTAGGGAATGAGCCATTACCCCAAGTGAAGGAGTTCAAGTACCTCGGGGTCTTGTTCGCGAGTGAGGGGACAATGGAGCGAGAGATTGGCCGGAGAATCGGAGCAGCGGGGGCGGTATTACAGTCACTTTACCGCACCGTTGTGACGAAAAGAGAGCTGAGCCAGAAGGCAAAGCTCTCAATATACCGGTCGATCTTCGTTCCTACCCTCACCTATGGTCATGAAGGCTGGGTCATGACCGAAAGAACGAGATCACGGGTACAAGCGGCCGAAATGGGTTTTCTCAGACGGGTGGCTGGCGTCTCCCTTAGAGATAGGGTGAGAAGCTCAGCCATCCGTGAGAGACTCGGAGTAGAGCCGCTGCTCCTTTACGTTGAAAGGAGCCAGTTGAGGTGGTTCGGGCACCTAGTAAGGATGCCACCTGGGCGCCTCCCTAGGGAGGTGTTCCAGGCACGTCCAGCTGGGAGGAGACCCCGGGGAAGACCCAGGACTCGGTGGAGAGATTATATCTCCTCACTGGCCTGGGAACGCCTCAGGATTCCCCAGTCGGAGCTGGAGGATGTGGCCCGGAGAAGGGAAGATTGGGGTTCCTTACTGGAGCTGCTGCCCCCGCGACCCGATCCCGGATAAGCGGTAGACGATGGATGGATGGATGGATAATTTCAACAAGTTAAATATACATTATCCATCTAAAATTGCTGACAGGGCCCAGACTTGTGTCGTATCCCTGCGGGGTCCCTGCGCTGCACTTGGTTGGTATATGATACCTCCTTGATGACATAGTGAATGCTGGAGCGCATGGTCATCAGCTGTTCATATCATATTTGGTGTGTTTGAGGGACTGTGCTTCCCACACAGAGCACAACTAAAAAAACTGCACAATTTTTAGGGGCAACTAAGGAGTATATTACGGTAACTGTTAACTGTATTCGTCTGTTAACTATCAGTTCAATTTCCTCTTCTTTGATGCATTTATTGTAAATGGTGAAATCAATTAAAACAGTGTGTTGACAAAACATTTAAGAGGTAAGAGATACTTAATATTGGGCCCCTGCTTCCTTCTTTATGATTATTACAGCCAAAAACACAATTCTACAATATTTTAGGGACAATACTTTCTTGGACAGGTTGTTCTCAGTCATAACAATCTAATTTACAAAACAATGAAAATAGTGTGTTGACTTGTTTAATCAACCATTTGCAAAACATTGATACAGATGTTTGGGCTCTCATGTGATATCCAGAAGAGGAGGGAGCTGCCTTTTATATGTTATGGTGGTTTTAGTAAGAATAAGACAAGACACACTGCTGAAAATTGCAATTTTATAGCGATCCACAGAAATCTACACATTCTGCACGCATTTATCATGTCAAGAAGTTCTTCTGTGAGTGTTTCCCGTGTCTGCTGTGGGAACCTTCAGGTTTCTGGGATCAACAATATCCCAGGACATTCCAGTGAGCACCCAACATAGACACTATCAGGAAAAAGGCCCATCAAAGGATGTACTTTCTGCACCAGCTCAGGAAGTTCAACCTGCAAGATCTATACTGCAGTCATTAAGTCTGTTGTCTGTACATCAATCACTGTTTAGTTTGGATCAGCCACCAAAAAGGACAGGAACCGACTACAACAGACAGTTTCGATTGCAGAAAAACTCAATGGTGCTAATCTGCTCTCCATTCAATATTTACACATGCCCAGAGTCAGGAAACGTGCAGGAAACATCCCTGTAGACCAGGGGTGTCAGACTCATTTTAGTTCAGGGGCCACATACAGCACAATTTGATCTCAAGTGGGCCAGACCAGTAAAATCACAGCATAATAACCTATAAATAACTACAACTCCCTTCATTTAGTGCAAAAAAGTACAAGTACATTCTGAAAATGTTCAAACTTAATCTTTTTACAAAACATTATGCAAAAAAAAAAGGTCCAATCTCAACAATAGTAATAGTTTATCATTTACACGTGTGTTACAACTTACTGATCACAGTGTATCTACAAAGGCTTTTACTTTATGATCAAAGCAACTCATTTTTACACTTTGCAAAGTCATCCCGTGGGCCGGATTGGACCCTCTGGCGGGTCAGTTTCGTCTGAGTTACAATATGTATACACATGGTCACACATTGACTAAACCACAGTAATATGAAGCAAGCACTTTTCCCTTTTACTGCCTGGCGACCTCGATACAAAGGGCTGAGCACACAGTCATTAGCAGCGAACAGCACCAAACCACAAGTATCACAAACCACATCACAGAAGACTCTGAGGCACAGAGTCAGTTATCACTCAATGTCAAACAGACGGCTTTCAAAAGGCCTTACAAGTGATGTTTCAGTGTAGTTTGCTCATCTGACCTCAGGGTGTTTTACAAAGTGTGCCATGGTTGTAACGTGTAAACAGGTCTTCTGACTGATATTCATGTTTAGTTTTACAGATTGAACTCCTGGATTAACACATCAATAACAATTATCTGACTACACTTCTGATTGTCTTTTGAGATACACAACCTCACAGCTACTATGTATACAGTATGTATCTCATCTGTAAGACTAAGAGCATATAAACTGCTAATTGTTGTTATGTGTTATTTATTTTGTGTCTCAATTTGTTATTTACACCTGGTCCCCTTGTTACATCCTTGTTTTAGAGCTGACAGGATTGGTGGCTACCATGAAGAAAGTACTATACACCATTTCAAAGTCACCAGGATCATCAGTATATGTACTTCCAGGCAAACTGACAGTGATACCAGCAGTGATGACTTGCTAGGACTACACTGTAACCGGACTCCATTATCGTTCTATAACAAAATAATCACTGCAAAACAACGGCATTTTGTTTTCACTTGAATCCAATACAATGCCTGCCCCACATAAATACACATAAGTGGACTCAAGTAGTGCTTGAGTATACCTTCTGTACTACTTGAGTATACTGGCAATGTAAATTGTTTGTAAAATTCGGGTATTATTGCAATTATTGCCAGTGTGAAATATACTTAACAAAGCATTGAAGTTCATTTGATGGTAGTCAATTTTTAAATAAAATAAAATAAAATAAAATTCAGACTTTATTAAGGACACAACTCAAGGGGTTTCCATAGCAAAATAAAATTCAAGGTAAAGCATCAATTTAACCTGACAAAATTAAGTGAATGAATGCAATTGTAGGTGCAGATAATCTGTATTAATTTCATAATTATGAATGGATTTCAATGTAATATATTGTCTATCTTATCAAGTCTTAAGTAAGTATACTTTTGTTTCACTTACGACAGTAAATACAGTATAACAGCTTTGTAAATAAAATACACTTAGCTCATGATTAATGTACTGAAAGTATGCAATTTTATTTATGCACTATCAATGGTCTTTGTATGCTAATGGTATTTTCTCACATTATTAGGAAGTAGTAACCACACAGCATACAGCCACCTTCACAACAGACACAGCACTCAGCGAGGCACTTCCACATTGCTACATTGATACTTAGGTTGATTCATATGAATGCCATATCTCGATTAGAGGCACCCCATCCCCTGGTTGCTTCCGTCTCCCCAACTCTGGTGAGGTGAATAAAGGGAGGGTGATGTCTGACTCTCCATCTTTCCTTTCTTCTTCCCCACTCTGGGGTACCAGACTGCGCTACAATGCTTCTCAGTGAGTTTTTTATGTTGGAGAAGCAGCCCACTCTCTCCATGTCATGTGAGCTGGAGAAGGGGTAGAAAGCTTGGACACAGCTATGCGCTCCGCGTGCCACGATGCCAACCCACATACACTGGGTGATCAGGTCCCGGGTGAGTCTGTCACTGACAAGAGCTTGTGTCCTAATTGTGCCAGGAGCACAGGACCACACAACAAGGCTCCACACGGAACACCGGTGATGATTCTCATGATCACCAGAGTTTCCTCACTGAAGCATGGCAACATTCTCTGGTTACTTTCCCCCCATGAAGAGACTGTAAACTAGAGCAGTGTTTCCTAAACTTTCTGTAGCCAAGGCACACCAAAGACCAAGCCAAAGTCTCAAGGCAGGAAGGTTTTTTATTCTCTTTATATTCACAACTTACTTTTCACATTGAACAGGTGCTCTTTTATTAAATAAACTAAACGCTTATGTTATTTATCTAATTTATGTGCATGTTTCAGTTGCTTTGCGTATTCACATTCTCTCCTCTGCTCTGCTTCGCGAAGGGTGGAGCTCCGCTTCCGAACCCACACACACGCGTGCGCACACACTTATCTTAATCTCGCCCAGTCTGGGAAAATCGCCTTATGCTTTGACATCAAAGAGGGAGAAGTTGAGCAGTTTAAGTCTCCCAGCCGCAATGGTTCCACTGAAACACATGAACCTCCTTCACTCCCAGGGCATATGGGATGATTTTGATGCGTGTTCACGGTCGATGCTAGATCAGTGCCATTGACTAGTGTCGAGCTGGTCCCGATGGCATGGCCAACGGTGTGTGAGTGTGTGTGAATGTTTATCTCTACTGATGAGCTGATGTGCAACCTTGTATGGTAGCCTCTGACTCTGTATAAATGTGTGTGAATGGGTGAATGATGACATGTATTGTAAAGCGCTTTGAGTGATCGAAAAGATTGAAAATGCGTTATATAAATGTAGTCCATTTACTGCAATATTTATACCCACGTTATCCTCATTTGAACACCTAAAATGTCAAGGGCTGTCAACTGGTAAGACTTGCAAACAGAACCGGTCTCACTGTACACCTGGATGCCAACAAACTCCCCCAACAACAATACAAAGATGCACTCAACAGTGATAAATGGTAAATAGACTGCTTTTATATAGCGCTTTTCCAATCTTTGTGATCACTCAAAGCGCTTTACAATACATGTCAGCATTCACCCATTCACACACATTCATATAGAGTCAGAGGCTCCATACAAGGTGCACATCAACCCTATCCCCACCGTTCTTGTCAAGACCTACCAACACTCACTCTCCACACTCATCACGAACATAATCAACTTCTCCTTGTCCAATGGCCCCATCCCCTGCCCCCTCAAACTTGCCACTGTCACCCCAATACTGTAAAAACCTGGACTTGACCCTGACATTCCCAACAACGACCGGCCCATCTCCAACCTCCCCTTTCTGTCCAAAATCTAGAATCCCACCTCAACTCCAATAACCTCTACGAACCCTTCCAATCTGGCTTCCGCTCCAAATACTGCCCTTCTGAAAAGCGGCATACTTCCCTCTGCAGATTCTGGCTTCTTAAACATCCCCAGGATTCTCGACCTCAGCCTGTGAAACCATCAACTACTTAATTACTTAAAACCCACCTCTTCAAGATTGCCTTCTCCTGCTAAACTCCTTCCCCCATCTCATGACTCTGCTAGTTTTAACTGTCCTTTTTTTGCCACTTGTGTGTACAATGTTTTATGTATGTGCTTGCTATATAATTTAAACGTATTATTATAATTATAATTATTATAATAATTATTATTATTATTATTATTATTATTATTATTATTATTATTATTATTATTATTATTATTATTATTATTATTATGTGTTGCAATTGGTCCAGGTTATAAGGTGTTGTGTGATGTGCTCCCTGAGAGGAACCAGGAGCCTCTGGAACTGTCTACAGTCTACAGGGGTCTCATTAAAAGACATTACCTGGCTTTTTCCTAGTCTCCTATTTCTGCCTTTGTGCGGTCATACTTGATCAGCGTTGCCATATGTACGATAATTATCGTATTTGTACAATAATTTTGCCCTCTGTACGATGCACGATCAATAATGCCAAATATTCCATTGTGTACGATAATTTTATTATTTTGTACTGCAATTAGTAGTTGATATTACTATGTGTTGTCTCACTTTAATTAATCTCCCAATTAATCCTACGTCAGTGTTTATGCATTTCTTCTTATGTGTCCTTTTTTGCACATTTGAAGAAAGTTTGCACAGGAGAGTTGCTTGTCAGTTGCTTTAAAAAAACGAAATGATGTGGGGTAGATCTGTAGGTGTGTCAAAAAGTTGTTTAAATAAGTGTTTTGTAAAATGACACATTTACGCCTATTTATTCTTGTGATTATGACTCGCATACGATATTTTTCCTCTTAAGCCTCTGGTATGATAGTTTTACATTTATAATCTGGCAATGCTGTACCTCAGGGTTATGACATCTGGTTGTATATTTCACTCAGTGTTTGGTGTGAGGTCTGTGGAGAAACTATCCACTTTGGATATACAGACTTAGCTGGGAGTACATCAAATACCTAACAGCATTAGCCTCCGGTAGTTACCAATAGCAAGCCCGTTAGAAGGTGTAGCACGGAAAAACAAAAGTGTGTTAAACAAGGTGATTAATTTGATGTTGGTGTAATGAGGCTGTGTGTGTGTGTGTGTGTGTGTGTGTGTGTGTGTGTGTGTGTGTGTGTATGTGTGTGTGTGTGTGTGCACGTGTGTTCACGCGCGCGCGCGTGTGTGTGTGTGTGGCCAGACAGTTCCCATTTACCATAATTATCATTATCATTATAAAGGCAGAGGGAGTTTAAGATAGTGGGAGAGAGAAAGGGAAATCAATACAAAACTAAGAAGAAGCTGGGAACTGGAAGCCATTGCAGGGGAAATTCTAGGTCTCCTGTGATACACTTGGTAATAATCTTTTAGTGTTGGTATGGTACAGCAGAGGCTGAGATATCCTGACTTTTACTCCCTACCATGGGTCAAAGCTAGATCCCACATTTCCCATAATGCAACTTGATAATATATATATATATATATATATATATATATATACCGTATATATATATATATATATATACGTATATATATATATATATATATATATATATATATATATATATATATATATATATATATATATATATGAGCCATCAACTTGCAGTGGCTATGGTAATCTTGTTGACTTACCAACTGTTGTGAACACGGTGCAGCAGAAGAACAAGGAGCCAAAAAAGTTCCATCTGTCTGGTCTCTGGAGCCATATGGACTTGAACTTCTGCATCTTAGTCTCCACTTCATGCACTATGTCCTGATGTGTGATGGAGGCGTTTTCTGAAAATAAAGAGAATTTCTTAGATATTTAATGTCGTGCAAATTAATATTGATATTTAAATATAGTTAGTTGTTAACGCGCTGTGGCAAGGATACACGCATGCCTAGGTCCAAATTCATTTATCAGCATTAGAATGGAAAGAAAATATACCAATTAGCCACGGATTTAATCAGCAAACTCAAAAAGAAATAGTTAAATGTCGATATATATTTGTTTTAAAAGTTTAGTTGCACAGCGATATTAGATGGTACCAAAACAGATATTTGTGGCAACTTACGGGTTTGGTTCTGTACGGTGCTAACAATCTGACGCAGGAACAGATGGTACTCCTGCGGGGTAGGGAACACGCTCCTGCCTTCGATGTGCTCGAACATGAGCGCACCCAGCGCTGCGTATGCAACCAGAGACAGACACAGCAAAAGGTGAGGAAAGAGTTTCCAGAGACGCGCTGCGCATTTTCTGGACTCGGCCTTAGCGCTTATTCCTCTCCTCACTGCCACTGACATCTTCTTCTTCTTCTTCTTCTTCTTCTTCTTCTTCTTCTTCTTCTTCTTCTTCTTCTTCTTCTTTCACCTCCGCCTCTTCTACCGCAGCCCCAACAGTCCGTGTGGAGAGCGCCTATGCGTCCGTCAGTTTTGCTGCTCTAGAAATGTGCGCGGATGCTGCTGAGGCTGTAAACACACCGTACACGCATTACAAAGGCTCCCGGTAGTGCATTGTTGACTCTATCGTTAGTTACTCCCTTCTCTGACTGCCTGGGGTCCCGGAGGAGCCTGACAGAAACATTTACACCACCATCATTAGACCAAGATTGTTGTGTTCAATGCAGATCAAATAGGGGATTTTTTGTTTTGTTGATACTGATTGAAATAAAGCTGCAGCCAGGATAATGAACCTATAGCGACCCTCATTACAGATGTTTTTTTTGTTTGTTGGCCTCTCTTTGTGGTAATACTAAACATCCAGGCCAAAATGTTACTATTAATGTATTACTAATGTATTTTAGTTTATTCATCCAGTTTATTTTATCCATACGACAGTATTTATAGCCGGTGATGGTGGTGATATTTGACCTCTTCAGGTGCTGTAAATATTCACATATATACGTGTACATATATATATATTTATTCAATTTAAATGAAACTTGAACATTTCTCATTTGTGGAACTGCTAACAACTCATAGATGTCTGACAAGGGGCCCGACCAAGACTCTACTTTGTAAGAGGTTACAATCAAAAAGGAAAACCATTGTTTTAATCATAAATTAAAGTACAAGTAAAGCTGAAGTTGAAACTCAACCTTGACAAGACCGAGCTCCTTTTCCTTCCGGGGAAGGGCTGTCCCATCCAAGACCTTACCATCAACATCAGCACCTCTGTTGTTTCCCCGACTCGGACTGCAAGGAATTTGGGTGTGACACTGGACGACCAACTGTCCTTCAGAGCCAACATTGCTGCAACAACCTGCTCCTGCAGACACACTCTGTACAACATTAGGAGGATACGTCCTCTACTGACTCAGAAAGCGATGCAGGTTCTTGTCCAGGCTCTTTGTTATCTCATGCCTTGACTACTGCAACTCCCTCCTCGCTGGACTGCCTACATGAGCCATTCGACCTCTACAGCTCATCCAGAATGCAGCAGCCCGACTGGTCTTCAATCTACCCAAGTTCTCCCACACTACACCGCTTCTCCGCTCCCTTCACTGGCTACCAGTGGCGGCACGAATCTGCTTCAAGACTCTGGTTCTGGCCTACCGTGCTGTGAATGGATCAGCCCCTTTCTACATCCAGGCCATGGTCAAACCATACACCCCAGCCCACTTACTTCACTCTGCATCGGCTCACTGCTCCCTCACTGTGAGTGGGACCCAGATTCTCCTCAAACAAAACCGCCTGTTTTACCTATCCTGGCTCCAAAATGGTGGAACGACCTCCCCATTGATGTCAGGTCAGCAGATAGTCTTCACACCTTCCGCTTTATTTTTTCTTTGTACATTGCACTTATATTGGTTTGGCTTATTTGTAGCTAATAGTTGAATTTGTATTCTATTGTTTCTGCATGTTGCACTTTTGTTTGGCTTATTTATAGCTATTGTTCTGCACTTAAAGGATTTTACCTACTTGTAAGATTCTTGCTGTTCGGAGTTGTGTCCACATGATTGTTTGCACTTATTGTAAGTCGCTTTGGACAAAAGTGTCAGCTAAATTAATTGTAATGTAATATAAAGTACTGAGGTACTTAATAAAAAAAGATATGCTCACAGTCTCCTTGTTTTGACCATGTTTACTCTTTACATGTTGACTGTTTACTGGGAGTTTTACTTAAAAACACCATTTATTTCCATGTAGCCACGTTAAAAAAAACATAAATCTCCCCAAAACATTCCAATAGTATTAAACTCAATAAATATTGATCAATAATTATATATGACTGAATAACTCATTCTCTAAAGGCCCCTATTTGCCCCACAGTACTATATGATGTATCCACACACTGATTGTCTCAATCAGACGAATACAACTATATAAGCCTCAATATTGTCAGTGCTTCGATACAGCCAGCAGGTGGCTACGAACAGCCAGCGCTCCATCCAGTGAAAGTCACACAAGCTTCATTAGGATGGCTGTTATCTCCTCCTTAAGCTTCCCTGTGATTGGCCGTGAGCCTAAAAGACTCTAGAACTGTAAGAAGCTCAAATCTGCTGTTTTTGGCTAAGATAACAAATGCCTTTGGGAAATATTTTGGGAAGAACATAGATTTATGTTAGAGTGACTGTCAAATATAGAGTTTGACCGATCGTTTCCGCTTAATAGTGGCCGCTCTGTGTGTACAGAGTCGATGTGCGTTGAGGTGCTTTAGAAAGCTCGGAACTTCTGCTTTTCAGCAATATCGGACATGTTGTAGACTGAACATTCTCCAGGATCGTTTGAACACAACTTGCTCTTGTATTTCTGAAGGTTATATTTGTAGAACTTTATTATTAAAATACTTATTTTTAAAACATAGTTGGGACAACATACAGTTGGTTTACAGATTATGAAAGCTGAAGACTGCATGATTTAAAACATGCATATCTTCTATAAATAGCACATCTTCCATCGCAACTTTGGTAACTACAACACAGGGATGGACCCGGCTCAAGGGGTACAGTAAACGTACTTTGGACAACTGCCCTCCCTGCAACAGCAATTATGCCTCCTTAATCTCTCAAAACAAACAGGCTTGCCTTCTGTCTAGCCCCAGGGGCAACAGGTGCTGCAGGATTGCTATATTTAGTGAACCATATGAGGACCAATTGTGAACAACTGAGGCTCTATTCTGTAAATACTTCGACACTATTAGAGTGAACATCCCAAAGCATTCTATTTGAGATGCTTCTACTTTCAACTTGTAAGTGACAAAAGTTAAAGTTTACTGTGAAGTGCGCTGAGTTTATTAAATATGCATTAAGGAGGTGACAAGGTAAACTTGCACAAATCTGAAGAGCAATATCAAATATTGTATAATATGGATCATTCTGAGAAACACATTCCTTACTTAATATTCTTATCAGATATAAAACATGTTGTTTGTGTTTGCTATAAGTTAAACTTAATGTTTCTAGATAACTCGATTACTTACAGTGTAATTCTATCCCAATTTACAAATTTACAGCGTTGTTTTTTTGTACTAATGGTGTATTAGTACAGTACGTAGGCCTACTGCTTTTGAATTTATACAGTAGGTATTGTTTAATTTCTCAGTATCAGGTATAGAGCATGAACAATTTTCAATTTAGAGAGAACTATACTGTGATTATTTTTAACTACTTGTGACCTATTCTAATTATTAGAATAGGTCCCCTAATTATTAAAATAGGTCCCCAGTAGTTAAAAATACTCACAGTATAGTTCTTAGTTAGTTAGTAGTTATTAGAATCTAATATGACGGAGTACATGAGTGAACTCCTTGAGAGCCGCACACTGGTCATAAACAAGTGTCCACCATCAGTATTTGCTGGTGAAGTCAGCTGTGATTAGGCATGGGAGGATACGAACATTTCATGTCAGGATTATCCTGCCCAAAATAATTGCTATTCACGAAATTATCCAGATAATCATCAAAATATGCTTAAAACTCTTAAAATTACACTAAAACATACTGGAATCACAAATAATTGTATTCTATCAAAAATAGGACACACATATTTTAGGAGAACATCCTTTTTAGTGAAAACAAACAATCTTAAATAAGGTAATCGTAAATCATAATGTCTCCCTGCATGAATAAAGGATACAAAATAAATTACATTACAGTTAATTTAGCTGATGCTTTTGTCCAAAGCGACGTACAAAAAGTGCAAACAATCATGGGGATACAACTCCGAACGACAAGAATCTTGTAAGTATAATAGCTTCAAATAGGTACAATCGTTTAAGTGAACACTGTCTTCAAATAAGCCAGTTTGAAGTGCAATATAAGTGCAATATACAGAAACAGTAGAATACAAATTCAACTATTAGCTATAAATAAGCCAAACCAATATAAGTGCAACATACAAAGAACAGTTATTTTGTTGCAGTTGCAGTCGAAACAGGTGAGTTTTCTGTCTGCAATGGAAGATGTAAAGACGGTCTGCTGTCCTGACATCAATGAGCAGATTCGGGCTGCCAATGGTAGACAGTCGGTTGTCCAGATTCACACCTAGATTTATTGCAGTCGGAGTCGGGGAAACAACAGATTAATTATCCCGTATTTTTAACCTTTCAAAAATAATTTAAAAACGTGTACAGTGGTAAAGTGGCCTCCAGTAAAGCAGGTGGCAGTATTATGTTTAACTTTAGCTGAAAAACGTTATCCGCCAGTAAACACACAGAAGAAGAAAACAGGAGCAATAACACAGAAGAAGATGAAAAATATGGATGAGAATCACAGTGAACTGCTTCATTTATTTAATAAAAAGCAGAGTTGGGCAAATTCATGCTTTTTGTAATGTGTGCCATTCAGATGTTAGCATTGCACACAGCGGAAAAATCGTCCAAGCACAAGCACGCCCAAGAGGCACAAAAACATACACTGTCAATGACTTCATGTGTGACAAGATCTGTGTCGGAGGAAGACCAAGTGACCAAAGCTGAGGGAAAGATGTCGATGCTTTGCGCCAAAAATAATGTAGCCTTCAGCTAAATAACTCTAAACACAAAGCACAGCTGAGCGTGAAGACAATGTCATTAGTTTTCAGCTATTTGATCATAAACCAAATGATTGTATGTGTTTTGTAGATGAAAATGAAGTATTTAACAAAGTTATAAAAATTCATCCTGTGTTGGGCTTCAACATATATACCAAACTTTATGGTAATCCATCACATAGCTGTCAAGATCAAAAAAATCATTAAAAAATGTTTTTGAATCAACACATTGACACAAACAGCTGTGTAGACCATTCAGAATGTACTGTAATGTAAGGAATGGATGAACAGGATAGAATAAATAAGATTATAATAAGATATTTGCTCAACAATATTGTAGAGTCATATCCCATAACTTAATATGTTGTACAATTTGTTAAAGATCAGAAGCAGTTTATGCCATTGTTTATTATTATTATTATTATTATTATTATTATTATTATTATTATTATTATTATTATTATTTATTATTCATTATTCATTATTTATTATGGAGCTGAAGTCTTAGATATTTAAATTTTATGATAAAGTCTGTAGTGTATTTGCAGGTCAGTTCTCAGTTAAATGTAATAATGACCATAAGTGGTATAAGACAGGGGAGGTCCAGGGAATGTTGGCTTGGCTCACATACATCACTTGAACAGCATGTCTGCTCAGCGTCAGTGGAATAAACATTTTAGCTGGCGTTCTGCTTAAAATAAACACCCATCAGAAAGTCACTGTACTCTGGCGTCTAATCATCAACTTACTGTAACAGCATACCAAAGCACCTAGTCAGAGAGGAAACACAGTGAGTTTGTCCCTGGCCCGTATACCAATATCTTAGACAAAGCTTTTAAAGGCAAACTAAGTCAGCTGTGTTTGTGTTACCGTAACTTATTTTCAGATGAGCTTGGAGGAAACATTACTTAGGCCTGCTAAATCACCCTGACTGTGTTTATATTTGAGGCGAGGTGAAGACCACCCCAACTAGTAGGGAACGATCCCTTTTTAAAGAAAACATTTTAATCTAAAGTTCAAAGAATGTATTTAAAATAATAGTACAAATTCACAAAGTAATGGAATAAAAAGACACCTTGTAAAGAGTCCAGAGATTCAGCAGTTCTTATATTTTTAGGGAGACTTTGAGGTGATGCGTCGGACCATCGGGCCATTAGACCGGAGCGCACGGGGATATCACTTTGTGTTGGTTCTCGTGGATTACGCAACGCGATATCCGGAAGCAGTGCTGCTGCTTTAAAAAAACATTAATTGAAAAAAATTATTCTTCCTCCCAATCATTATGAAAATGTTACGTTTTCTTTCGCTTTTCTGCCATGTTTAGGGTAAAACCCGCACCTAGCGCCCCAGAGTAGCTGCTCCTACTAGCTTGTTTCAGCGAAAAGGGAAATGGAGATTTTGCTTGCGCGTGAAATTGAACGATACATTTAAAACATTTTTTTTAATTGTATACTTAATATTGTCATTTTAAAATAAAAAATAATGCAAGTGTTATTGATTTAAAAAAAATAACAAAACAATTAAATGCAGATTTTAGACGGCGCTCCATGGTGATTAGTGCTATTTTTTTTAACATGCCCTGCGGGCAACTCACGTAGTCCCTGCGAGCGATCAAGTGCCCACGGGCACCGTGTTGGCTACCCCTGCTCTAGAGCCTATGGTGGAAGGCCCTGGGAAGGTATATGGTGGTAGTCCACCAGCTGCCTCCATGCACTTGTGAAGTAGTGCCCTTAGTATTCATTTATTTTCTATCTGCAGTGGGCCTACACTGAGGAAGCTTGTTGATAATAAGGTATACTAATTAACAAATTGTGTTTGGGTAGCTGGATGTACAGAATTATTGTTTCTTCATGTAAGAATTTTTTGTTAAGGAATGCCATCAAGAGGCTTTTGAAACTCAAATAGCAAAAGGATCACATTTTACTTGCATGACTAAGATGTACATATTGTACAAAAGTTGACAAAGAAATTTGTAAATAATAATTAAATTATGATAAAATGTAATTCAATCCTATCTGGACACAAAGGGCGTCGATAGCCTATAAAGCTTTACGTCACACCCTAAAGCCATTAACACAATCTAATTCCAAGTCTTAAGGCGATGCCTTCCCTCCAGTTCGACAGATATTTTCCAGTGATAATGTTCTCTCTCTTTCACCACTCAAAGCCTGTGTTTGGCCTGGGCCCAGTGCAAGACCCTTACATTTGTCTTAAACAACTTTGTTGTTAATACTAGTTGGCAGTGACTTTTTAATACTCAATGCCTCCTACTCTGTATGTGACAGATTACTTACTCTGCTTTAGGGGAATACAAGTCTGACATTTTGGGAAATATTACATGTTGTTTGATTAATTTCTGCACATTCAGTATAGATCTTAGCCTTCCCTCAAATCCACATTTGACACAAGAAGTCAGCTGTGTGTAAACACTATTCTGTCTACGGACTCCGACCGCACTGCACAGTTGCTTCTGGACTGTAATGGAGGTCCACATAAGCTGAGAGTCTTAACCACACTCACATATTAATGAGACAACAATAGTTCAAGTATGATCCTAATTTGTTACATGCATACATAACAATATGTGCAATGTATAAATATGTAATTGTGGTTATGTGGTCGAGGTTAAGGTCAGAAATAATGAACACATTTAATGGAAGGAATACACAGGACAGGCTTTCAAACAGAACTGAAATCTTTGATTTCTTTTTATTGATATATACTTAAGTACAGTCATCAGGCTATTATGATTAAATCATCTAAAACAATACAAATTAATAATCAATACTAATCATGATGCAGACACTGTATGCAGTATATACAACTTAGGAATCCACATGACAAAACAAGCGTTTTCAGTATGTTAAGGCAAACCTGCATTCAGCAAACACAAGTAGGGTTGCAGTGGTATTAAGTAAGTTAGAAATTCATATGATTCTGGATTAATGCATGCCATAAAACATCCTGCTGATTTATCAGCAATAAATGTTTTTTAATTGTGCTTGGGAAATGTGAAATATATATACCATCTGTTATTATTTAACATTACAAGGTAGGTAAAAACATTTGAAGAATAGATTGTACTGTATATTGGACTTGTTGTATGAAGTCGTTGACACTTATTATGTTTCTCATTGAGACGGTTGGGACAAACATTTATTGATGGCTTATTTTGAGACAGTAGTTTGTAGTGTTGCTAATCAAATATCCTTTTAAGTGCCCTAATACCAATTACAGTAGCTACATTTCAGCTTTAATAGACATGTGGAGATTATATATATATATATATATATATATATATATATATATATATATATATATATATATATATATATATATATATATAATCTCCACATGTCTATTAAAGCTGAAATGTAGCTACTGTAATTGGTATTAGGGCACTTAAAAGGATATTTGATTAGCAACACTATATATATATATATATATATATATATATATATATATATATATATATATATATATATATGTTATAGTATCTGACGAACAAAATCCAATGGCCTCTACCCTAATTCCTACACCACTACATCCAGTGCTCTTTCTCAGACTTCACCTATCATTGAACTCGAAATTCATTTGGTTTCAAATAAACACCTTGTAAGTACTCAAACCTCCTCTGTGGTAGTTCCTGCTACAGTACGAGTCCCCAGGAGCACATTTTGTCATGATGACACACACAGACTCACTAGTAAATTTCACTGTGTGTGCTGTGCTATGTACATATGTGTGACCATTAAATGAGGATTCAAAATCCTCAATTCCCACTATGTATACAAAATAACAGTCACTTTCACAACAGCGGCTGGTAAATATTACTTGAAAAAAAAAAAAGAGTTAAAATGAGTAATTTAGTCAGTCGGGTGTGGTTATGGTGCCGGCTGCTGGTAGAGAGGTGGAAGTGACTCAGCCGGAGATCAGACAGTTGGACAGAATCGGTAATCAGTCACACAATATCAGCCTGGTGGTAACCTAGTTCTGGTCTCTTGCAGTAGGCTGGGTCCAAGACAAGGAAGATGTGGTGAAGCAGAGCAGCAGAACCACATTTAGGTTATAATCATTTTGTGAGGCTCATTACATTAAAGCCTGTTTGTTTTCACCCAACCTCCTCTCAGTCAGTCATTTTAATTGAGTGAGTGCAGGACACGCTCACAGTAATATATAATTTAAAGTGATAACACAAAGTGTTCAGCTTCCACCTGTTTAATTCCCCTTCTCACCCCCTCATCCTGGAGCTTCCCTGGCTGAAACATAATCCTCAGATCCACCGGGGGGCGGGGGTATTGGGATGGGGAGAGGACTGCTCATTAACCTGTCTTCATTCTGTTTCTGTCCGAAGGTCCCCTCAACCTGCGGATCCTGCACCTCCGGTACAGTCAGTGACTCTGGCAGTTCCAGATGAGGAGTTTTCTGATCTTTCAAACATTCTGCCCTGTTACCTCAACCTCAAGGAGGTTTTTAACAAGGCTCGAGCAACTGCTCTGCCTCCTCATCGACCTTAAGACTGCCCCATCATCTTGATTCCTGGTCATTCTCCCCCTAAGGCGCACCTCTACTCTCTCTCTGCTCTGGAGAGGGGGGCCATGAAGGAGTACATTGACGCTTCTCTCACTGCTGGACTCATCCATCCATCCTCTTCTCCTGCGGGGGTGGGTTTTTTCTTCGTGTTCAAGAAGGACAAGACACTCCGTCCCTGCATCGACTACCGTGGCCTGAATGACATCACCATTAAGAACAGGTACCCCTTCCTCTTATCTCATTGGCTTTTTAACTATTACAAGATGCTAAGATATTTACTAAGCTTGATCTTAGGAATGCTTATCTGGTGAGGATAAGGGAGGGGGATGAATGGAAGACCGCTTTCAACACCCCCAGTGGTCACTAAGAGTACTTGGTCATGCCTTTTGGTCTCATTAATGCCCCAGCCGTTTTCCAGGCGCTTGTGAATTACGTTCTCTAGGAGATGCTGAACCGTTTTGTGTTTGTCTATCTGGATATCCTCATCTTCTCTCCCGACAAGAAAACCCACGTCCAGCACGTCCACCAAGTCCGGCAGTGCCTCCTTGACCACCAGCTCTTTGTTAAGGCTGAGAAGTGCGAATTCCACGTTCCCACTGTCCTGGGGTTTATCGTCTCGGAGAACAGTATTCAAATGGATGTGTCTGAGTGGGCCATGCCCAGTAGTCGCAGCGTTTTTTGGGATTTGCTAATTTCTATAGACGTTTTTATTAGGGACTTTAGCACTGTTGCTGCCCCTCTACATGCTCTCACCTCCCCCCATGTCAAGTTCCAGTGGTCACCTCTTGTGGACCAGGCATTCCGGAGGCTGTGGAGGAGTTTCACCTCGGCACCTATCCTCACCCTTCTGGATTCCCGTCGCCAGTTTATTGTGGAGGTGGATGCCTCGGCTATGGGCATTGGAGCTGTTCTCTCCCAGCGGTCACTGGGGGACAACAAGGTTAATCCCTGCGCCTTCTTTTCCTGGAATGAAAGCAAAATGTACTCATTCAATGGAAATCTCCCATACGCCACATTTGGCATGGATCTGCGCAGTCAAGAAAACTGGCGATATCATAAGTGCTTATTGCAGTTGTGTTGCAGGGTAAGCTATTATAAATATATAGCTAACTTGTGTTTGTTAATTATTATAAAACTCAATATATAGAAAGTACATTTGTCAATATATAAGTAGATAGACTACCCAGACATAAAACTTTTTGACACATACCCCAGGTCGAGATCAGGGAATTAATTTGTTGATTTTCCTTGCATGAAATGCTCACTGCAAATCTGCGAAGATTTCTTGGGCTCCCAAGACTTCCCATTGTAATCCTGTCTCTTTACAGCGTTGGTCCATGCTAGCCTTCTATCATTGTTCTTTAGTGCTGTTGGAAATGGAAATAGTTAAAACGGGGGCTTGCAGTCGCAATTTTTCATCAAACGAGTGTAATCGTGAAGCTCACAATGAGATTCTGCCCATTTATTTAGCTTTTTCCCACTGTTTGAACATCCTTTCACCACACAACTTCGGTGTTCAAATCCCATAACTAGAAGAGCGATGATAACACACTAAAAACTAGCCAAATACAATGTAAACACGCGGAGAAGAAATCCAATATGGCGGCCCTTGTAGAGTTGGTGCTCACTTTTCTAGCCCCGCCACACCAGCATGCATTGCGATTCCACCGGAAGTCCAAAACTCCGATTCCATGTATAGGTTTCACTGCTCTCGTCATCAGGTTTGCCCTGGATCAGCCCCTAGTTATGCTGCTATAGGCTTAGACTGCCTGGACACCTCCCTGCTCTCTTCCTTCTCTTCCTCTCTCCTCCCCTCCCTCCCCTCTCTTCTTGTCCCTTCTTCTCCCTCTCTATCTGTATGCATTTATGTAAATGTATGTTACTAACTCACCATCCGGGGTATCATCCCCGGAGTGTCTGTCTCTCATGTGGCAGGTTGCCACTGATAAAGTTTACGTCAGGATCATGAATCGTGACAGCGCCTGCTGACCTGGTCCTGCTGGACACCGGGAAGCCTTATTGACATTTTCCTGGATTCATCCATACTTTCTATTTTTTTTTCCAACACAACATAATTTCTGTCAAATGTTGTATTTGTACTATGTTGTTTATCCTGTACACACGACATCTATTGCACGTCTGTCCGTCCTGGGAGAGGGATCCCTCCTCAGTTGCTCTCCCTGAGGTTTCTTCCATTTTTACCCCTTTAATTCTGGGGTTTCTTTTAGGAAGTTTTTCCTTGTGCGATGCGAGGGTCTAAGGACAGAGGGTGTCGTAACCTGTACAGTCTGTAAAGGACACTGAGACAAATGTATCATTTGTGATATTGGGCTATATAAATAAATTTGATTTGATTTGAAAATGTCTCTGCTGCGGGGTGCTGCCCCCTAATGGATCCCCGCTCTTTTTCTTTTTACATCTTGATTTAATTGATAACTACTGACTAACCCTCTTGTTCTAAATTTCTCTAAGTATCTCTCTATCTATCTTATCTTATGCTTCTCTCAAATACTCCTACATCTTGCTGTGGAGTGTTGCCTATATATATTATGTGGCATTATTAACTTCTCCTGCTCTAGATTGATATTCAATACTTCTAAACTTAAACATTTCTCCTAAATTGGTGTTGTTGGTAGCGTACTTCAACTGACTACCTGTTGTATCTAAACCTACACGTGTACTTCTTAAGCACTTACAACTCTCTCCTATCCTTCTTCTCTTAAATCCTCAGTTCTTTACTCTCCTTTTGGCTCTGCTAACGTTAGCTGCTGTAGCTTGGCAGCTTGCGATGGCATCTCTCTCTTCCTTTTCTGCTCTCTCCTGCTCGGTGCTTAGCTATTGCTCTGCCTCCTTTAGTGATAATGGTACATGTATCAAATGTAGTTTATATGCAGGGTTGGAGGCGAGTTTTAGAGGGATAGAAGCGCGGCTCCCCACCATGAAAAGTCAGTGGTTAGCAACTACAGCTGTTAGCAAGCCCCCTGTAGCCGGTGCGGGCCGACCAGAGGTATCTCCTGTTAGCTGTCCACTGTGACTGTCCGAAAGAAATGTAAGCAGAAGCACACTGCTCACCACCAACCGCTTGCTGTTTCTAAGAGGTTCTCCCCACTCAGCGACATACCCGCTAAGAAGCCAACTCTGCTTATCGGTAGCTCAATTCTGAGATACGTGAAGTTTGAGAATCCAGCGACAATAGTCACGTGCATTCCTGAGGCCAGAGCGGGCGACATAGAAGCACATTTAAAACTGCTGGCTAAGGCTAAATGTAAATACAGTAAGATTGTTATTTACGTCGGCGGTAATGACACCCAATTGCGTCAATCGGAGTGCTCTAAAATTAACATGGAGTCGGTGTGTTGATGAAATGTAAATGATGTAAATGATGTGGGCTTCGTAGATAATTGGCGGACTTTCTGGGGAACTCCTGGTCTGATTAGGAGTGACGGCCTCCATCCTACTTTGGAAGGAGCGGATCTCATATCTACTAATATTACAAAATGTATTAGTGGACCTAATCCATGACAACCTAGAGTTGAGACCAGGAGACAGAGTTGCAGTCTTACACACTTATCTGTGCTTCCTTCCGGGCAGTCACCCACTCAAATCTCCATAGTGACTGTATCTGCCCTACGACCATTGAAATGAATAAAATCAATAGTAAAAAGAAGAGGAGTTATACATAAAAACCTAATATAAATTAACACCACCGCTGCAAAAGTGCAACTAAATAGAACAATTAAACGTGGGCTCTTAAACATCAGATCTTTATCATCTAAAGCTGGACTAGTAAATGATTTAATATCAGATAATAAGATTTATTTATTTTTGTCTCACTGAAACCTGCCTGAGACATGAAGAATATGTCAGTCTAAATTAATCCACTCCGCCTGGTCATAATAATACTGACGTTCCTCGAGGCACAGGCCGAGGAGGTGAAGTTGCAGCCATATTTGACTGAAACCTATTGATCAATCCTAAACCTAAACTAAACTATATTTCTTTTGAAAGCCTTGTTCTTACGCTTTCAAACCCAACATGTAAAACAATAAAGCCAATTGTATTAGTCATAGTGTACCGCCCTCCTGGTCCGTATTCTGAATTTCTGTTTGAATTCTTATCGAGTTTAGTCCTTAAAACAGATAAAGTAATTATTGTAGGTGACTTTAATATTCATGTGGATGTTGATAATGACAGCCTTAATACTGCGTTTATTTCATTATTAGATTCAATTGGGTTTAGTCAGAATGTACATGAGCCAACTCACTGTTTAACCCTGGACCTTGTTCTGGCATATGGTGTTGAAATTGAATGTTTATCAGTCTGTCCGCATAATCCTCTTCTGTCAGACCATTTTTTAATAACTTTTGAAGTCCTGTTACTGGACTAAAAAATATCCTACGCTTGATGTCTATCTACATGTGCTGTAGCTGAATTTAAGAAAGTGATTCCATCAGCACTTAATTCAATTCAATACCAGGTCTCAATATCAATATAACGGAGGACTCCTCTGCTAACTTTAGTCCCTCCCAAATTAATCATCTTGTTGATAGTGCTGCAGACTCGAAGAAGAAGAGGAAGAGAAAGAGAAAGAGAAAGAGAAAGAGAAAGAGAAAGAGAAAGAGAAAGAGAAAGAGAAATAGAAATAGAAAGAGAAAGAGAAAGAGAAAGAGGAGGAGGAGAAGGAGGAGAAGGAGAAAAAAAAAAAAATCTTGTTTAGTCTGGCTAGATAATCTTAAAACGTATAAAAAGGCTCTACGTAATACCAGAGCAGCTTATTACTCATCATTAATAGAAGAAAAATATAAGAACAACCCCAGGTTTCTTTTCAGCACTGTAGCCAGGTTGACAGAGAGCAACAGCTCAACTGAGCCTTCTATTCCTATATCGCTCAGTAGTGACGACTTTATGAGCTTCTTTAACGATAAAATTATAATTATTAGAGAAATGTTTTATCTCCTCCTGTCCTCAATCAGTAATGACTTAACGTCAACCTCCAGAACCTTAAAAACAGCTGTAACTCCTGAAATATATCTAGACTGTTTTACTCCTATCGACCTTAACCAACTAACTTCAACAATCTCGTCGTCCAAGCCAGCGGTCCCCAACCTTTTTTGCGCCACGGACAATATTTTCACGGACTTCAAAGTATGTGGGGATAAATATGACAAAATAAAAGTATACGACTGGCATAGAAACAAATATAAAGTGCATAAAAAAACTCACCATTATGCTGAATTAGTGGGAGCCCTGAGCATGTGTTTCTGCAACGAGCCGGTCCAATATAGGGGTATCAATTCAATACTTCACCAATAGTAAAAGGTTTCTTCGCCTTAGCAATACGGTTAACCACTAAGTATGACGCTATCAGTGCACTCGCATTTGTTGATATGGTGGCCAATTGTTTATGTCCTTCTTGTTCATGTTCAGGGCTTGTCTTTTAATGCCGGGTGCTTGGTCGCCATGTGCCGAAGCAGTTTTGAAGGCTTCGTTGCCTCATTTGCAAGCCTGTGCAGAGTGGCGCATGAGAATCACCTGTAGCGATAAACATGTATTTTAAGTAGGACTCCTGATCTTGTCTTTTAAATGCAGCTTTCTTTTTCTTGGAAGTCATAGGCTTTTCTTCATCTGTCTCCCCATTGGATCTTTTCCCCTTTCCAAAAAAGCTCTTTAAAGACGTTTGTTTTCCACTAATATTTTGCTAGCTTGTGGGCTTAATTTCTGAAGTAAAGTGTCACGTGACTGAGACGAGCGTCTTGACCTATGGTCTTGACATGTGTCAAGAGACACAGACGCAAAATAAAATATTTTTTTATTCATTATTTCTGTGTACCGGTCTGCGGACCGGTGGTTGGGGACCACTGGTCTAAGTCTAAGTTTATTTAATTTAGTGAACTGAACAGTCAATTTCATGGATTTTCCTGTTGAGCCTGCATCTTAAAGGGAAATTGTCATTGTAGAAGACCATGAAAGACAAAAGGAAAGTGCGTCAAGCACTGATGAACCCCAGCTTCACAATGAGCAGGAGCTACCTCCGGCTAATGACCCAGGCAGAGAGGTCCAAGAGACTCAGCCGGACACTCAGCCTACACTACAAAGGTCTACTAGAGACTGACAACCGAGCCAGTTGTTCACATACACCTCTCTAGGTCAACCAACTTACCAGCCACGTGTCATTGTGAGTGCAATAGGGACTCAGCCCACAGTCTACACTCAATAGTATCCACAGTCATCCCTCCTACATACTTGCCAGTCACCTATCACATTCACTGTTATTGAATAGTTAATAGACATTGTGCACTTACACAGGGTTACCATTAGTTATATTTCTTTAGATTTTGGGTATCCAATAAGTTTATGTGTTTTGTGTATTATTGAGAGGTTACGTGACCAATGAAAAATAAGGACTGCTCAAAGCAAGTGTCAGGAGCCATTTTTGTTTGTATGGGAGTGTGGCCCACCCCAAAACTGCAACTATTTTGTGTTTATTTAATTGAGTGAACTGAACAGTCAATTTCATGGATTTTCCAGGCCTAATATTCTCCCTATTAATGTAGGTGACAATCACCTCATTTCACTTTTCCATATGTATTCATATCCATATGTTCCAACAGCTGCACCTCCAGTCACCGGTCCGTCAAGCTCCTGAAGTTCGCAGACGACAACACCCTCATCGGACTCATCACTGGTGGGGATTAGTTGGCCTACAGGTGGGAGATTGACCAACTGGTGTCTTGGTGCAGTGTGAACCACTCAACCGCGCAACGCTCTATAGACAGTCGAGATGATAGTGGACTTCAGGAAGAGCCCAGTGACACCTGCCCCAATCACCCTGTATGACAGTGGAGTCCTTACGCTTCCTGGGCACCATCATCGACCAGGACCTGAAGTGGGAGCTGAACATCACCTCCCTCATCATAAAAGCACAGCAGAGGATGCACTTCCTGCGACAGCTGAGGAAATTCAACCTGCCAAAGACGATGATGGTGCACTTCTACACTGCCATTTTTGAGTCCATCCTCACCTCCTCCATCACCATCTGGTACGCTGCTACCACTGACCGGGACAAGGTCAGACTGCAGCGTGTCATTCGCTCTGCAGAGAAGGTTATCATCTGGTCAGGCTCCAGCATATCTTAAAGATCTCATAGTACCTTATAAACCAACTAGTGTATTGTGCTCCCAGACTGCAGGGTTACTTGTAGTTCCTAGAGTCTCTAAGAGTACAATGGGAGCCAGAGCCTTCAGCTATCAAGCTCCTCTCCATTGGAACCAGCTTCCAGTTTGTGTTCGAGAGGCAGACACCCTCTCCACATTTAAGAGTAGGCTAAAGACTTTCCTTTTTGATAAAGCTTATAGTTAGGGCTGGCTCAGGTTTGCCTTGGATCAGCCACTAGTTATGAACTCCAATGAACTCTCAAAGTAGAGGTGAGGAAGGGACCAAATGGTTGAGCAAAAACAAAATAAATAAATATAACAAAACAAAACCTGGCTACTACTGTCCTTGCAAAAAACACACAAACAAAAGCCTTTACTAACTGATCTAATAACAAGTGGTGTAAAACACATACAGAGGTGGCAACAACCTGCTAAACTAGTGTTTCTAACAAAGAAGTCTCTACGTGGATGAAAATGTACAGGGTACCCCAACTTACCTAAATCCACAACCTCACACCACACACACACATTACTACAACCATAGAACTGTATATAATTTGCTTGGTCTGGGGACATCAGCAGTAGGCCACGACACAGGCTGAAGAGAGACTCTCCCAGCTCTTCCTGGTCCTCCTTTATTGAGGGCCCTTCCTCCTGATAGGCCAGCCAATCAGGTAAACACCACCTAATTAGCTGACATGTGAAGAAGAGGGGGAGGAGAGAAAAACACAGCAAGACCAACACACAACCTGCCTGGCACGTAACAGGCAGCATAAAAAACACACACACAGCTGCAGTCTTATTACATTACAGTTCATTTAGCTGACCTTTAATTATGGAGTTTCTTTTAGGAAGTCTTTCCTTGTGCGATGCGTGGGTCTAAGGATAGAGGTTGTCGTAACCTGTAAAGTCTGTAAAGCACACTGAGACAAATGTATAATTTGTGATATTGGGCTATACAAATACATTTGATTTGATTTGATCTGCAGGAGCGGGTTGTTACAGCGATGTTGGGACCGAAGGACAGTTGGTTGTCCAGCGTCACACCCAGATTCCCTACAGTCAGAGTCGGGGAAATCAAATCAATATCACAAATTATACATTTGTCTCAGTGTGCTTTACAGACTGTACAGGTTACGACACCCTCTGTCCTTAGACCCTCGCATCGCACAAGGAAAAACTTCCTAAAAGAAACCCCATAATTAAAGGGGGAAAAATGGAAGAAACCTCAGGGAGAGCAACTGAGGAGGGATCCCTCTCCCAGGACGGACAGACGTGCAATAGATGTCGTGTGTACAGGATAAACAACATAGTAAAAATACAACATTTGACAGAAATGATGTTGTGTTGAAAAAAAAAGAGAAAGTATGGATGAATCCAGGAAAATGTCAAAAAGGCTTCCCAGTGTCCAGCAGGACCAGGGCAGCAGGCGCAGCCACGATTCATGATCCTGACGTAAACTTTATCAGTGGCAACCTGCCACATGAGAGACAGACACTCCGGGGATTATGCCCCGGATGATGAGTTAGTAACATACATTTACATAAATGCATACAGATAGAGAGGGAGAAGAAGAGAGGGAGGGGAGGAGAGAGGAAGAGAAGGAAGAGAGCAGGGAGGTGTCCTCCGGCAGTCTAAGCCTATAGCAGCATAACTAGGGGCTGATCCAGGGCAAACCTGAGCCAGCCCTAACTATAAGCTTTATCAAAAGGGAAAGTCTTTAGCCTACTCTTAAATGTGGAGAGTGTGTCTGCCTCCCGAACACAAACTGGAAGCTGGTTCCACTGGAGAGGAGCTTGATAGCTGAAGGCTCTGGCTCCCATTGTACTCGTAGAGACTCTAGGAACCACAAGTAACCCTGCAATCTGGGAGCGTAATGCTCTAGTTGGTTTATAAGGTACTATGAGATCTTTAAGATATGCTGGAGCCTGACCATTAATTGCTTTGTAAGTCAGGAGAAGGATTTTGAATTCTATTCTGTATTTTACCGGGAGCCAGTGCAGAGCAGCTAATACAGGAGTAATATGATCCCGTTTCCTTGTTCTTGTCAATACATGTGCCGCTGCATTTTGGACCAACTGAAGAGTCTTAAGCAACTTTTTGGGACAACCTGATAACAATGAGTTGCAGTAATCCAGCCTTGAAGTAACAAATGCATGGACTAGTTTTTCTGCATCATTTTGAGACAGGATGTGTCTTATTTTTGCAATGTTACGCAGATGAAAGAAGGCAGTCCTTGAGATTTGTTTTATGTGGGAGTTAAACGACAGATCTTGATCAAAGATGATGCCAAGATTCCTTACAGTGGTGCTGGAGGCCAAGTTAATGCCATCCAGAGCTTCTATGTCATTAGAAAATGCGTTTCGGAGGCGTTTAGGGCCAAGTATAATAACTTCAGTTTTGTCTGTGTTTAACATCAAGAAGTTGCTAGACATCCAAGTTTTTATGTCCTTAAGGCATGCTTGAAGTTTAGCCAATTGATTGGTTTCATCTGGTTTAATTGATAGATATAATTGGGTATCATCCGCATAACAATGAAAGTTTATAGAGTGGTTCCTTATAATATTGCCCAAAGGAAGCATATATAAGGTGAATAGAATCGGTCCAAGAACAAAACCCTGCGGAACTCCAAGACTGACTTTGGCTGTCATGGAGGATTTATCGTTAACAAGTACAAATTGAGATCGCTCAGATATATAGGACTTGAACCAGCTTAGTGCGGTTCCTTTTATGCTAACACAATGTTCCAGTCTCTGTAGTAGAATGTCATGATCAACAGTGTCGAAAGCAGCACTGAGGTCTAACAAGACAAGAACAGAGACAAGTCCTTTGTCTGATGCCATTAGAAGGTCATTGGTAATTTTCACCAGTGCTTTCGCTGTGCTATGATGAACTCTAAATCCAGATTGAAAAACCTCAAATAAACTATTATTATGTAAAAAATCACATAACTGTTTTGCAACTGCTTTCTCAAGGATTTTAGCGAGAAAGGGTAGGTTAGATATCGGCCTATAGTTGGCTAAAACCTCTGGGTTAAGACTAGGCTTTTTAAGAAGTGGTTTTATTACAGCTACTTTAAAGGATTTTGGTACGTAGCCAGATAATAGAGACAGGTTGATCATATTTAATAACGAGGTGTTAATTAAGGGTAAAACTTCTTTAAACAGTTTAGTTGGAATCGGTCTAAAAGACAGGTTGATGGCTTAGACGATGAGATTGTTGAAGTTAGTTGGTTAAGGTTGATTGGAGTAAAACAGTCTAGATATATTTCAGGAGTTACAGATGTTTTTAAAATTCTGGCAGTTGAAGTTAAGTCATTACCAATTGAAGTCAGGAGGAGATTAATTTTGTCTCTAATAGTTATAATTTTATCGTTAAAGAAGCTCATGAAGTCGTCAACAGAGGTGCCGATGTTAATGGTAAGGTCTTGGATGGGACAGCCCTTACCTGGAAGGAAAAGGAGCTCGGTCTTGTCAAGGTTGAGTTTCAAGTGATGTGCGGCCATCCACCGAGATATATCAGCCAGACAAGCCGAGATCCGTGCCTCCATCTGGGTTTCAGATCTGGGAAAAGACAGAATCAGTTGAGTGTCACCTGCGTAGTTGTGGTAGGAGAAACCATATCAGTTTCATCAGTCTATAGTCCACAATGAAGTGGTTAGCTGTCTTCCAATTCCACAGACAAGTCCCGTTCTAACATTTTTCAAGGCTTTTTATTTCCTGTCCCTAGGGCATTGTCCTCTCTCATTGGTTGGCTGGGGGCCAGATCCCATTGGCCCCCTTTTGGTGCATAGTGATGGTGATGCGTCCCTCATCTCATAGCTGATGTCATCCTTGAATTCTTCCAACGCCCACATAGAGAAGGACATTCCTGTATGATACTCACTCTAGGTAAACTTTTACCTGACTAGTGAAATACATTCAGTGCTTAGTTGTTTGGTCCTAAGTTAACAACTAGCTACAAACGCATAATACTATTCAGTGGTGCATGAAATAGGTGACTATAACATATTTGAGGTAAACAAATACATGTCAATACATTCAGAAGTTAATTATATCACACCAACTACAGGTCGATATTTAAGCTTCCCTTTCACGCTAAAATTCTTGAGAAAGCAAACAGTCGCAAAACAGTTGTGTGATTTTTTACATAATAATTTATTTGAGGTTTTTCTATCTGGATTTAGAGTTCATCATAGCACATGGATGGCACTGGTGAAAGTTACCAATGACCTTCTATTGGCATCAGACAAAGGACTTGTCTCTGTTCTTGTCTTGTTAGACCTCAGTGCTGCTTTCAACACTAATGATCATGACATTCTATTACAGAGACTGGAACATTATATTGGCATAAAAGGAACCGCACTAAGCTGGTTCAAGTCCTATCAATCTGAGCGATCTCAGTTTGTACGTGCTAACGATAAATCCTCCGCAAGGGTCTGTACTTGGGCCAACTGATCACCATCTGGTGGTGAGTTGGATCAAGGGGTGGGGGAAGACTCCGGACAGACCTGGTAAGCCCAATCGGGTAGTGCGGGTGAACTGGGAACGTCTGTAGGAAGCCCCTGTCCGGGAGATCTTCAACTCACACCTCTGGCGGAGCTTTTCATATATCCCTGTGGAGGTTGGGGGCATTGAACCTGAGTGGGCAATGTTCAAAATCTCTATTGCTGAAGCTGCGGTGATGAACTATGATCTCAAGGTCTTAGGTGCCTCAAGGGGTGGTAACCCTCAAACTGCTGTGGCAGAGGCAAAGCAGCGGGTGTGGGACAAGTTCGGAGAAGCTATGGAGAAGGACTTTCTGTCGGCACCAAGGTGCTTCTGGAAAACCTTCCATCCAAGCTGTGTACAGCAAGGGTGGGACCCTGCTGACTTCGACTGAGAAGGTTGGCAGGAGCACTTTGAGGAACTCCTGAATCCAACTAACACGCCCTCTATGGTAGAGGCAGAGCTGAAAACTGATGGGGGACCATCGTCAATTTCCCTGATGGAGGTCACTGAGGTAGTCAAACTCCACAGTGGCAAAGCTGCAGGGGTTGATAAGATCCGTCCAGAAATGCTGAAGGCTTTGGATGTTGTGGGGCTGTCTTGGTTGACACGCCTTGTCAACATTGCATGGAAGTTTTAACGATAAAATGATACTTATTAGACACTAAATTAATCTCATCCTGCCCTCAATTGGTGTTGACTTAACTTCAACCTCCGGAATTTCAAAAACAGCTGTAACACCTGAAATATATTTATATTGTTTTACTACAATTAACCTAAACCAACTAACTTCAACAATCTCTTCGTCTAAGCCATCAACCTGCCTTTTAGACCCGATTCCAACTAAACCGTTTAAAGAAGTTTTACCCTTAATTAACACCTCATTATTAAATATGATCAACTTGTCTCTATTATCTGGCTCCGTACCACAATCCTTTAACCTTTTAATACCTAAGCCTAAAAAGCCTCAACATTTTCGCCTGGACTTTTTAGCTTATTTTGACTATAAAAAGGTCAGAAAATGTCCTGTGAGTAAGTGATTTTTCCCATTTTCCAACAATACCTGGAACTTTCCATATCTGGCAGTCATTTACAATTTATTGCATGTTTTGAGAGTGTAATAACAGTTTAAAATGAAGATAAACACAAAAGCGGAATTTGAGTTTAGTGGTTTAGTGAACAAAAAACACTGCAATTGTACATGAATAAGAGATTTAACATGTTACATTTGAAGTTTGAAATGTATACAACTATTTCCAGTAAAGGTTTTGAGTCTTTTCCTCTTACATCTGCAAAAACAGGCCATAAAATGGAAAATATGTCCAGGCGTTTTTCCCCACACAGGGTAATTCTCTCCTCTCCGAGTGTCCCTTCAGATGCAGAGGTCTTGGTGGTACTGCCAGAGACTGTTCCTGTTACTTTTGTTTTCTCTGGGTCACTCATATGAAGATTAGATCAAATGGTCATGAACTGTCCTGTACAGTCTGGGGACATGACAGTGGCAGGGAATGACAAATGGAAAATGGTTTGCTTATACCAAAAGTTGCTCATCTTTCTGCAGGTGTACAACATGCCTGTGGACTTCTTCATTTCTTCTGGAGTTATTTCAGTCCAGATGAACTTTCTCCCTCTCTCCAGGCTTTTGGCTGCATTCTTGTTTGTGTATTCAGAGAGGAGTTTGTAAACTGCAGCATCAAAGTGGGAATAAATGTCACCTGGTGCTGGGTTTCCCATATCAAGAGGGGGTTGGACACCTGGGGCTACATGAAGAAGACGCGTACATTTACGCATATAAAGTACAATTATACACCTAGTACAACCTTACAGACTTGGTACACTGTTCTAAACAAGTCACCACGCAATACAAGTGTTGATTTATATACCGTCTTGCTTCCATTTGAATTAAATCCGCTGTTTTCCGGCTCTATATCTCCGCGGTGTTGTTTGTGTCTCTCCAGCGCTGGGTGTGTATTCGCTCAGAACAAAGGCGCTGTTTCATGGGCCAAAAGTGAAGCTACTGTAATGAGTCGATATATGCTGTAAAGCACAGAATCTCAGCTTTCATAAACCGTTGAAATCTTTTACATAATTACGATAATCCAAAGTTTCGCTTGCAAAATGTGCTTGCGACACATTCGGTGTTAAAGGGTTAAAAAGCCTAGTCTTGATCCAGAGGTTTTAGCCTATAGGCCGATATCTAACCTTCCCTTTCTCGCTAAGATCCTTGAGAAAGCAGTTGCAAAACAGTTGTGGGATTTTTTACATAATAACAGTTTATTTGAGGTTTTTCAATCTGGATTTAGAGTTCATCATAGCACAGAGACGGCACTGGTGAAAGTTACCAATGACCTTCTATTGGCATCAGACAAAGGACATGTCTCTGTTCTTGTCTTGTTAGACCTCAGTGCTGCCTTTGACACTGTTGATCATGACATTCTACTACAGAGACTGGAACATTATATTGGCATAAAAGGAACCGCACTAAGCTGGTTCAATTCCTATCAATCTGAGCGATCTCAGTTTGTACGTGTTAATGATAAATCCTCCGCAAGGGTCTGTATTTGGGCCGATTCTATTCATGATGCTTCCTTTGGGCAATATTATAAGAACCACTCTATAAACTTTCATTGTTATGTGGATGATACCCAATTATATCCATCAATTTAATCAGACGAAACCAATCAATTAGCTATACTTAACTATACAGTCAACCACTCCGTCAAGCCTCAAAATAGAACTATTTAATGCACAATCTCTCACAAATAAATCCTGTCTCATACATGATCACATCTAAGACAAGGGGATTGACTTCATGTGTCTTACTGAGACCTGGCATCAGCCTGAGGCCTATTTTGCCCTAAATGAAGCCTGTCCTCATTTGAATGCCTTGCATTTAAATGCAAACCCCCCTTCCCCATGACCATTCTCCTCATCTACCGCCCACCCAAGACAAACCCGGCCTTCATCTCAGAGATAAATGAACTTCTCACTTCACTCTGTACCACATCTGCAAATACTTGGGGATTTGAACATTCACGTCGACACCCCCTCCCGCCACCCTGCAGCTGAATTCTTACAACTACTGGACATTCTCAACCTAAAACAACATGTTGATGTCCCCCACACACACCGGGACTCAGTGTTCATAGATTAGCATTTCAAGAACACCAAAAGCCTACTCAGAGTCACTCAGAAACGCACAGACACAGTTCTACTCCAATATCATCAATAAAAACCATGGAAACTCCAAGCAGTTGTTCTCCACCATAAGTCATCTCCTCAGGCCACAAACTCTTTCACACACCGACACCACAGAAGAGCATTGCAATAGCTTTATTACTTTCTTCAAGACTAAAGTCGACATCATCTGCTCAGTCTGTCCCTGCTGTCAAGCCACAGCCTGGGATTTTCCCACCTCTTCGCGTCTTCTTGGAGATCTCTCAGCAAGAGGTTGAGGACGTCATCCGCAGGATGAAACTTTCCACCTGCACACTGGACCCTTTTCCCACAGCCCTGGTAAAATCTAACATTTGTGCTAAGCCCCCTGAACACCAAAATCATTAACCTCTCGCTCCAGACTGGTCATGTCCCATCTTCTCTAAAAACTGCCGTCATCAGACCTCTTCTCAAAAAACCCACCTTAGACCCGGATGTCCTCACCAACTACAGGCCCATCTTCAACCTGCCAACTGCCTCTTTGAGAAATTCCAGTCCGGTTTCTGTTCCGCCCACAGCACTGAAACAGCTCTATTCAGGGTCACAAACGACCTGCTGATGGCGGCTGACGCTGGCTCCCCATCTCTCCTCATCCTCCTGGATCTGACTGCAGCGTTCGACATGGTCGACCATCAGATCCTCCTTCAGCGCCTCCACTACACCATCGGTCTCTCTGACTCCGCCCTGAGTTGGTTCCAGTCCTACCTCTCTGGAAGAACAGAGTAGGTATCATTGGGAGGTGCAAGTTTGCAGATACACCCAGTAACCTGTGGTGTCCCTCAAGGGTCGGTTCTTGGATGAAAGACAAGGTCCAGTCAAGGTCCAGTCTTCCCCCATAATCCACATCACCTTTTCTGGTCTATCACCATCAATTACCAACCTAGTTGTAAGATTTGACCCTCATCTGACTTTTGACACCCACGTCAAACATCTGTGCAAGACCTCCTTCTACCACCTCAGGAACATTACAAAACTCCGCCCCACACGCTTCCTGTCAGATGCTGAACAACTCATCCACTCGTGATTTGTCTTTTAACTCCCACATAAAACAAATTTCAAGGACTGCCTTCTTTCATATTACGTATATGAAAGAAGGCAGTCCTTGAAATTTGACTATACAGTATAGTCCTTGTCAATACATGTGCCGCTACATTTTGGATTAATTGAAGAGTCTTAAGGGACTTTTTGGGACAACCTGATAACAATGAGTTGCAATAATCCAGCCTTGAAGTAACAAATACATGGAATAGTTTTTCTGCATCATTTTGAGACAGGATGTATCTTATTTTTGCACTGTTACGTATATGAAAGAAGGCAGTCCTTGTCGTGATTTGTCTTTTAACTCCCACATAAAACAAATTTCAAGGACTGCCTTCTTTCATCTGCCTTCTTTTGATACCTGGACTCCAGCTTCAGTCCACTGTCTTTGAAGCTCCCCCAAATTCTGGAAGCGACTCTTCTTC
>NW_021166878.1:161183-163532 GCF_900634415.1 Cottoperca gobio | reverse complement strand
TAGATATAGATATAGACATAGACATAGACATAGATATAGACATAGATATAGATATAGATATAGACATAGACATAGACATAGACATAGACATAGATATAGACATAGACATAGACATAGACATAGACATAGACATAGACATAGACATAGACATAGACATAGATATAGACATAGACATAGACATAGATATAGACATAGACATAGACATAGACATTGATATAGATATAGACATAGACATAGATATAGACATAGATATAGATATAGATATAGATATAGACATAGATATAGATATAGATATAGATATAGATATAGATATAGATATAGATATAGACATAGATATAGATATAGACATAGATATAGATATAGATATAGATATAGACATAGACATAGATATAGATATAGATATAGATATAGACATAGACATAGACATAGATATAGATATAGACATAGACATAGATATAGATATAGACATAGACATAGATATAGATATAGACATAGACATAGATATAGACATAGATATAGATATAGATATAGATATAGACATAGATATAGATATAGATATAGACATAGACATAGACATAGATATAGATATAGACATAGATATAGATATAGATATAGATATAGACATAGATATAGATATAGATATAGACATAGATATAGACATAGATATAGACATAGATATAGACATAGATATAGATATAGATATAGATATAGACATAGATATAGATATAGATATAGATATAGACATAGATATAGATATAGATATAGATATAGATATAGATATAGATATAGATATAGATATAGATATAGACATAGATATAGATATAGATATAGATATAGATATAGACATAGATATAGATATAGATATAGACATAGATATAGATATAGATATAGATATAGATATAGACATAGATATAGATATAGATATAGATATAGACATAGATATAGATATAGATATAGACATAGATATAGATATAGCATAGATATAGATATATAGATATAAACACACAAGGCCAGTTTGTTCAAGTCTTTTTACTTCAACCTTTGAAATGTTTAAAACTGCACATGTTGGATGAATAAGAACATGAAACATTAATATGACAGCCTGAACACGTGCGCTACGAGCTACAGGAACAGGCAACATGTACCCGCTCAAAGCCTTAATGCCTTGCTCCAGGGCGGTCTGCCTCCACATGAGCCAACAGGAAGAACGTTTGAAAGCATCAGTTTCATCGTTGATGCAACACAAAAGGAGAACATGTGGAGAACACCGCACGCTCATTTCTCCATGTTTGAGCAACAGCGGCGTCTTTGCAAAGCGTGTGGTCGCTGGTGAACATCAGAAGTTCTCCTTGTTGAAGATGAACTTGACGTCGCCCTCTGAGTGAGACAGACTCTGCTTCTCCAGAGACTTCCCCAGCTGGGGGGGGCCGCACAGGAACACGCCCACTTTAGTTCTGACACACAAACACAACAGATGTTAGTGCCAGTAATAACGAGACAACGTGTATTATATTATATTATATTATGTTATAGTTCTGTTTATGTTTTATATGTGCAGTGTGTGTACAGTGTGTGTACAGTGTGTGTACAGTGTGTGTACAGTGTGTACAGTGTGTGTACAGTGTGTGTACAGTGTGTGTACAGTATGTGTACAGTGTGTACAGTGTGTACAGTGTGTATACAGTGTGTATACAGTGTGTGTACAGTGTGTGTACAGTATGTGTACAGTGTGTACAGTGTGTACAGTGTGTGTACAGTGTGTGTACAGTGTGTACAGTGTGTGTACAGTGTGTACAGTGTGTGTACAGTGGCCTCACCCCGGGTGCTTTGATGAGATATTGGTGAACTCGTTGTCCCAGTTGGGTTTCCCGTAAAGAGTCTTCTGTTTGAGGCCTGTGATTGGATCGTTCTCCGCCTCGTGGTGGACGCGGAAGTGAGCCGCCTGATGGAGAACACAGAATATTAATGTTTTATTTGTTATCCACCTGTGTACAGGTACATGTGGGTGCTTGTAGTACTCTGGGCTTTTGGAAACATTTCCATCTTGGTTGACAAGAAGACACATGAAGACGTGCTGACGGCGTCTGAGTCCGTACCTCAGTCTCCTTCCAGCGGGTGAGGTAGATGTTGTAGCTGAGGAAGTCGGTCACGCCCTTCTCCGCCATCTGGCCCTCCAGAGACTGCAGCAGGTCAGCAAACCACTCGAAGGCCTCCGTCTCCGGGCACAGCCAGTAGAAGTAGATCTGGGGGGGACAGCAGCTCTATTTACTGGGAAGGTCCCTCAAAACACCTCAACAAACTCCCATGATGCACCACTGCTGCACCACCACACCAAACTCCCATGATGCA
>NW_021166878.1:153683-156183 GCF_900634415.1 Cottoperca gobio | reverse complement strand
TGCTCACTTGCTTGCAGCTGTGACTCAGTGGATCATGAAGCCAGCTGTGACCGCAGAGCAGACTTTAACTCTCAGGTGAGACCTGCTCCCCTTCACGAGCAGGCAGCTTAGGCGTGGATAGAAAAGGCGGCGTAGATAAGGTGCGATTACTGCGGGTGTGGATGTGTTTTGGCGGCTCTGTGACGTGTTCAGGGTTTTATTCTGTGGCACTTTGTGACGGGAAGATCATAAAGGAATCACCTGATCCAATCTGCACTGTTCAAACACACACTGCTTTCTTTCTAAAGAAGCAGATACAGATCATTCACATTAAGGATATGTAAGGGGAAACTGTAACGCCTGAATAGAACTGGGCGTTCTCTTTTCTCTGTCAATGTCATATCTAAAGAAAAATATTCCCAGCGCCGTAAACACGAGCAATGCAGTCGGTAGAAGAAGTCTACGAGCTGATGATGAAAATAAAAGTGTCAACAATGTGCAGCTGTAAAGCCTCAACTGGCAGCAGTCTATATAATATACATGTATAATCTATATAATCTCATATTCATACACTAAATATTGATATTATGAGGGCTGGAAACAGAAGACTGAATATGCTGCATGACAAGAGAAGAGAAGAAGAGTGGGAGGGCGGCAGCGTCTGTCATTAGAGAGTGTGATGACAGCACCGCTGCAGTTTGAGGAAGTGAAAGAACCGCGTCCTGTTTTCTTAAATTTACATTTTCTTGCAACTTTCACTGAGTTTTTTCTTCTCTGTGAAGCTGGAAAATATGCAATTTGATTTGATGATTAATGTTCTGAAAGTGTTCCTTATGTCCTAGCAATGGTTCAGCATCTAATACATCTCAGTGTACTTGACTTATTGCTATTAAGATGCACTTAAATATATTAAAGGCACAACTTATTTGAACTAATCAATACTTTAAACACTCCAAATTGAAATATTGGCATTAAATGTTGCGACTCACCCCGAGCAGGACTCTGGTGTAAAACCACTTGTCCGTCAGGAAGGCCATGTAGAAGTGGACGAACAGGAAGGCGTTGATCCCGAGCCATACCAGCTGTAACAAGAAAACACAAATCCTTCTTGTGATATAATAAAGTATAATGTCATTCCACATGTTACGTCTTTATTTAGTACACTAGGTCTGCAAAATGAATTCTTTA
The DNA here is from genome assembly GCF_900634415.1 of Cottoperca gobio. Taxonomy (NCBI): domain Eukaryota; kingdom Metazoa; phylum Chordata; class Actinopteri; order Perciformes; family Bovichtidae; genus Cottoperca; species Cottoperca gobio. Next base: position 155,016 of record NW_021166878.1, on the reverse strand, counting down.
TTATAAAAGTATTTAAAGAAGAAACAAAGGACACAACCTGTTTGTGTTTCGACATCTGACTTTGTTATTTCAAAACGTTAAAAGAAAACTTGTTTTTATTCCCCAAATGAAGCAAAAGTTGTTCTTTATGATTTGAATATGACAAAAACAAGCACGAAGAGGTCATTTCATTTTTATTCATCTTTTAACCTAAAGTGGGCATTTTAGAATTTAACACACACAAGGACTCTCAGCGTGCACACACACAAGGACTCTCAGCGTGCACACACAGCGACAACAAAGCTCACCAACTTCATGTGCTTTTAACATATTGAAGAGAAAATACATACAGATGATGACAGCAAACAAAATGAACAAAGTCGTGATGAAAACAAGCGAATATACTCACAATAACAAAGATGGAGAGTCCCTCGTTGGCAGCAAAGTTCCCCATGGTGAAAGAGTAACTGTGATCATAGAGAAGAAAGCAGGAAGCAGTGAAGGAGGAGAGTGGACAGTGCTCTGTGCTCATTACTCCTTTTATAACCTTTCGTTAGTATCAAATAAGGAAGTGGCCCGTCACAGTTTCTCCCTGTCTTCCCGCCAGCCGCTGGTTCCTCTTTAATAACCCTGCAGTCATAAAGGGATCGAGCTGAAAGGTTCCTGATCCAGCTGTGCTCGGACGTTTCATCTGAAGGAAGAACACGGATCAGACGTGTTCACATCCTTCACTGGAGCAACCTGTCATGGAGCGAAGTATAAAGCAGCATCACATGGAAATACTATAATATAATATAATTACAGGACTTGAGGAAATGCACTCAGTTACTTTCCTCCACTGCATTTATCTGATAACAGATTCAGATTAATGTTACAAAATACTATCAACACATAACTGCTGGATTATTGCAGGTGAAGATCAGACTTGATAAGATACCCAGCAGTACATAAAGTACATAAAGTACATAAAGTACATAAAGTATATAAAGTACTAAGTAAAGTCTATAAAGTACATAAAGTACATAAAGTATATAAAGTACATAAGTACATAAAGTACATAAAGTATATAAAGTACATAAAGTAATAAAGTACATAAAGTATATAAAGTACATAAAGTACATAAAGTACATAAAGTACATAAGTATATAAAAGTACATAAAGTACATAAAGTACATAAAGTATATAAAGTAATAAATACATAAAGTACATAAAGTATATAAAGTACATAAAGTACATAAAGTACATAAAGTATATAAAGTACAAAAGTACAAAAGTACATAACGTATATAAAGTACATAAAGTACATAAAGTATACTAAAGTATCATAAGTACATAAAGTACATAAAGTATATAA